>NC_091846.1:7760914-8061747 GCF_037783145.1 Equus przewalskii | reverse complement strand
CCTAGAAACAGATCAATAAATGTCTGATGATGATAATGGGAATAAGCTAATGACCCATGTGAAATGAATGCAGAGGTCAAAAGTCATGAGGTAGCAAATTAAATGATGTCTAATGCCCTCCAGTGGCAGTTTTCCAATGGCATTCCATGGATGTGCTTCAAGGGAGCAGTGGAGAAGGATCTTCTACTGGAGTGATTTTATATTTGAGGTCCTGCTGCTCAGGACGATTTTGTGAACATCTGTCGCAGAAAAATGATAGCAACAGGCCGAGGCAGATTGCTATCCCAAATCTGTTCATGGAGGGAGATATTCAAGATTGAACTTTTCCTGTTACCAACCCTTAAAAAAAGTAATTTCTGAACTTGCTCTATGAACTAGAATGAAAACTTTTCAGAAAAGAAGTGCTCAGAGCTAGGAGAAAATGATGGAAGGTTTTAATCCTCTGTTCTCTTCAGTAGAAATCGTCGCCTGTACCCACAGCTCCAGATTCCTAAGGCTCCATCTGTCCACACACCCTTTTGGCTTTTCCATCTCACTTTGTTCCTGATAGCGGAGAGGCAGGTCATTCCCCACAGTCTTCCCACAAAAGGATTAGCCCTAATTTAAGCTAAACAAGTCAGAGGCTTATTGAGTCATGTAGCTTCTCTGATGACCTAGAAGGAGTTCAGGGCTCCTGAGCAGCTGACAAATGCAGAATGGTTGCACTTCAACTTGCCGTCTCAAGGACTATTCATGTTGGCTTAACTTGTGTAGGTTGCTGCAGACGAATCTTTTATTTTCTTCGTGGATTGCTGAAACATCAGTAAAGCTGGTCCTTGTCTCCATCAAATAAAAGTTTGTATGAAAGAAATTCATTCAGGGAGTTAACAGTCTGCCCTCTCTTACCGCTTGAGGTGTGCCACCTCTGCCCTCCAGCCCCACTTTGTTCTGGGGCTTCTGATCTGGTCATTCCCCGCCCTCTTCCCCCAAGTTCCTGCCCTGGTTTCCTGCCTGTAATATTCTCCTTCTAGGACTGTTGCCTAGAGATGTTCTCAGAAGAAAAGGTCCCTTTTCTGGAACTCTGGTCCTGAGGCTAGGCCCTCATTGAGGGCCCTATCAGGACAGCTGTTGTCTACTGCCTTCCTGGGAAGTATGTCTACCCAGATTTCCGCAGTGCTCTGCCCACATTTTCAGGCCTCTTTTTACTTCATTTCAGGCTCCTTTCCCCATTGCTGATTAATTTCCTGGATTTGGACTAAAGAGTATGGTAGTCTGTAGACGCCCCTCTGACACCAACATCCTCAGCAGGGTCAACTCTCCCAGCATCTGTTCCCCTCCTTTCTAGGGCTTTGCTCTTCAGCTTATTCTAAGTATCTGACCATTTCCCCGCTGGACCCAAAGACAGCTCAAAACCTGTTTGAAAGGAGGCAGGTTCAAATTTTTAAAAAATCAGCAGAGGGTGCTAGTTATGGTGCCTGAAAGCACAGAAACAGGTGAATCACAAGACTTGAAATATCCAGTGCCGTTTGCAATGACCTTGCAGGTTTTAGTCTGCGAGGCCAGATTCCAAGTCTGCTTATGCCTCCCGGGTATTCTGCTCACGTTTTAAACCAGCTGCCACAGGGCAAGTGGTGGTCCCTGAGATTTTCAAACGGCTAGATTCTCCAAGAGGTACGATTTACTGTGTCCAAGAGTTCCTCAGCCTTTAATAGCCCCGGGACTTTAATGAATTGTGCATCTAAAATAAAGAAGCCTATAATATAAGAACTCTTAGTGTAGTAAACATTCTTTTAAAATCTTAAACATGAATATTAAAGATCAATATGTCAACGTCCTATTGGCAATGGCTTGTAATATTTTAACCTTTAATTTCTAAATGGGTCCATCCTGTCCTGAGTAGTTTAGGATCCGTAAGTTAATTTAAACTTATTTCATTACTTAAAAAAAAGGAATTTCATTCATTAATTAAATAAAATATCTGGATGAAAGATGGCAATAAATAAAATTCAGTGACTTTGTCACCAATCTTTAGCTGTGTTCAGTCCCTGGTCCTATGTATATTTGAGTTGAAAACTCTTTTTTAACCCACCTCAAACCTTTCTGCCTTGAATTCACTCTCCCACCAGGCTCTTTCCTCTGTTAACTCTGGGTTCAGCATGATGGCAAGGGTGTCCTTCACCACTGCAGATGGAGACTTTTTTTATCAGTCACCTCCTCTGCCTCTCTCTTGCCCTCTTTGCTTCCCTCCCAAGGGCCCTGAATGAAGAAGGAGAGAAGGTGAAATGGCTGCGCAGCCCGGCAACGTGGGCACCAGGGCTGTCTTCTTTCTAATCAGAAGAGTTTACGTTTTGGCCACCTTTCTTAACTAGGTTCTGACATTTGAAGCTAGAGTTCTTGTTCGGTATCAGATACGCTGGCACAACCCTCTGCTCGTGCGCACACACTCACACATGCACACACGTATCACCCCACAAAGGGCACACCAATCCACAGGCTTGACTCAGCCAACAAGACTTAGTCTCCTGAAAATTTGAATCATGACGAGATACAGGCAGAGGAGATTGACCAATGACTCACTTTAATGGAAGCCTTACTGAGCAGCTACACAGGCCGAGCGTGACATTCTGCACCTGTATGCCTTTTCCTTCCTGCACCCTGAGGAGGTGTGTGCTGTCTTTATCCCTGTTTTACAAATGGGGAACCTGAGTCTTGGAGCAGTTAGGTCACTTGCCAGGATCACACAGCTGGTCAGTTCAGAGGTGGGATCCAAAGCTTCCTCACTTCCCGGAGGGCAAGAGAGGGAAGATCTAGGCTCCCCTTTCTGAAGCCACTGATCCACTTTTCTTGGATCCCACCAGATCCACTTCCTCTGCCACTTTCTTCACCGGACCAAGTGGCTTTGGTCTCCAGTTGGGTTGTGGAGCGCTATCGCTTCAGAGTGCGGTGGAGGATCTGAGGCATACTCAGTGTCTCCGGAACTCAAAATTCTTTTACATTCTCCGAACTTTACAGATGAAAACATTAAGACAAATTTAGGAAAGGAGTTTATGAAATGAAGGAGGCTCAGTAAAGAAAATTCTCGAGATGAATGAGGTGAATAACTGTTGCTAACACAATTGGAATTGGTACGAAAAAGATTATGAATCAAGATTACTCACTTTTACAGTAGGTGTAGTCTAAAAATAGTGAAACTGTGTCTATGGTTTAGTTATTTTCCTTAAGTTGCTAAATTACTCACCACTTTTAGGTTGATGTTTTCCTCTTTTTATTTGCGTGACTTCCCACATGTACCCTCTAATTTTTTGTTTTAACACATAATGACATTTTGTAGCTTTTTATTTTATGATAGTAATATCTAATTCTATCTCTTCGGCAGACACTGGGAAATATTAAACAAAATTAGGCTTCAGATTTCTGTGAATGCTAAAAATAGTGAAGAGTTAACTTTTTAATGCCCACAAATTAATGAATCAAAAAGCTAGAGGTTCACTTTGTTTTAATAAATCAAAAAACCCTTTTTTAATTGACTTTATTTTTAGAGCAGTTTTAGGTTCGCAGCAAAATTGAGTGGAAATTATAGAGAGTTCTCATATACTCCCAAAACTCCCCCACGCACACACACAGCCTCCCCCACTATCAACATCCCCCACCAGAGTGGTACTCTCGTTACAATTGATGAACCTACATTGACACGTCGGAATCACCCAAATTCCGTAGTTCACAATAGGGTCCACTCTTAGTGTTGCACAGTCTATGGGTTTGGACAAATGGATAATGATATGTAGCCACCATTATGGTACCAGACAGAGTAGTTTCACTGCCCCCAACATCTTCTGTGCTCCACTATTCATCCCTCCCTCCCCCTAACCCTTGGTAACCACTGATCTTTTTACTGTCTCCATAGTTTTGCCTTTTCCAGATTGTCATAGAGTTTGGACCATACAGTGTGTAGCCTCTTCAGATTGGTCTCTCTGACTTGGTAAAGTTTGACTCTTTAAACCATCAAAGGAGTCTCTTCATATCAAGCTCTTTGTATTTTGTCTCTAACGCTTGCTCTGATTGCTTTCTTCTGCCCTCTGATGGCTAGCACACATACCCACGTCACTCTTAGTGTTGCTGGGACATTACCTCAAGAGCACTGAGATGGTGCAGCTTTCTATCTTTAATTATATAAAGTACAGTGGGACATTCATAATCAATCAAAACATACTCTTGCCTCCACTTACCAACCAAGGGTGACATGGACCCACTAGGAGGCATGTGGAATGTATGTCAGGGGGCCAGGTACAGCAAACACACTACTGCCATTTAAGAATGATAAGTATCTTGTAAAAATAGTTAGTTCTACCTAAGATGCAAATCGAACCTGTACTGAAAAACACTGTCTACACTCTCTAGACTCATTCAGTTTGAAAGCATTTTATTAATGCTATTGTACCCAAAGGAAAACTACTATAAAATTTTTATTTTCTGGGGCTGGCCCCGTGGCCAAGTTGTTAAGTTCGTGCACTCCGCTTTGGCGGCCCAGGGTTTCACTGGTTCGGATCCCGGGCATGGACCTGGCACCACTCATCAGGCCATACTGAGGCGGTGTCCCACATTTCACAACCAGAAGGACCTACAACTAGAATATACAATTATGTACCGGGTGGCTTTGGGGAGAAGAAGAAGAAAAGGAAAAAAAAAAATAAAAACAAACAAAAAAAGAACTTTAAAAAATTTTTATTTTATTTTATTAGATCTCGGCCTCAAAGATTCAAAGTAATTCTCCACCACAAAACTAATGGCCATTACCTTAAGGTATCTTAAGACTTCATGATTCAGTAGAATTTAAAGGTGTCCAGGGGGTCCAGAGCCTCTCTCTCCATGGAGCTGGGGAAACAGGGGTTGTTCGGCTTATATAGACAGTGGTGCCCCAGGCCATCCTGGAGTTCTTGGGGGAGGACCATGAATAACACGTTAAAATTAAAACACTAAGTTCAACCATGATGATGGTGATCATAATAGCAGTTACCATTGATTGAGTGCTTACTATGTGCTAATCACTGTGCCATTCATTTGCAGATTATCTCATATAATTCTCACAATGATGTAAGACTCTTATACTAGGATTATCCCCATTTTACAGAGGAGTAAACTGGAGATTGGAGAGGTTAAGTAATTTGCACCACGCAGAGACGGATGTGGTTTTGTGAGGCCAGTTGTGTATGCAATTTTAAAGGCCACCTTTAAGAAAAGGGATACAAATGCACAAAAAAACAATCTAGTGTAGGCCTTAGGAGAGGGGTCCAGAGGCTGAAGTTTCCCACGTAATTCGCCTCTGACCCAAGACCACTGCGCTAGGAAAGGAGCGAGCCTGAGCTGAGTCCAGGCAGGCTGGCACAAACATCATGATTTTAACCTCTGTTCTGTGCTTCTAGTCAGATGAACACATAATTTTATGCTAAAATTTTATGCCATCTCAGACTAACTTATTGTGTAGATAGGTGGAGAAAGGTATCCAAGTTATGAGAAACATTTGATACAAAATTTTTAAATAGAGAGAAAGGTTCCATTAATATGGTATTTTCTGCAAATTTCTACTCAAAACATCAGTCCAATTCCTGAGCAGCAGAGTTCCACAAAAACATGGTTTATAAACTTTTGACCTAAACTATTTAAGAGAAAAGACCTCCTACTTGGTTTGTAAAGATCTTGGAGGACGAAAGACTCACAGCAGGCACGCATTCGTTTGTCGAATGAATTGTCTGCCCAATTTAGAAGTCATTTTTATGCCCTAATTTAATGCTGTGTCCACCTCCTGGTAGCATCTCTTTGGGATGGAGGACGCATCAGTGTCCTCCTGATAATAATTTTCTGAGATGCTACTGCTTAAAACACATGAAGATAAAAATGCCATATTGTGTTTGACCCATGATCTGCCCAGCTCAACATCTGATGAATGTCAGGGCAAAGGGCTAGTTTGTGAGAGCTCATGCCAGTTACTCTTTATGGTGTTGACTTCAGGAGATGGGGAATGTGCCCAGGGCGATGGGCCCCACAGCAGGTCAGCACAGGACAAAGAATTTGGGCTTGAGTTCTTGCTCTACCACTTACTTGTGTGTGATCTTGTCCAAATCACTTAACTGCTCTTAGACTCTTATTTTCTTTATCTGTAAATTATGCCTGTAGAGTTCCTCTTTTGGGGTCAAATACATAAATGATTGTTCTCATTGTTATCCCTAACATCCTTTGATATCAAAATACCTTTGAAAATATGCCCGTACAACCTTTCAGGGTAAGGCATCCCATGTATTTACCCTCAATACAGAGTCTTGATGTTTTCTTTGACAGACAGAGCTATCCCTGGGGTGGCCTGGACTGAGCTGGGCTCCCTCAGCTGCTTTTCTCATCGCTGAGGGTCAGACTCTGAAGAGTTTGGGGTGGGAGAGTTGGTGTCACGGGGACACACACTGTTGGTTGGAGCATGCCTTGTGTCCTCCTCCCTTAATCATGCAGTCCATTTTTATAACTTTTTATGTTCCTGTTCAAGATAATGCTCATAATTTTTATAGCTTGATTTGGGATTAAGATATTGAGAGCGGGAAAAGTCTGAGTTGCTCAGCAGCATGAACTCTGAGAGAAATAGTCCTCCAGCCTTTATCCTGCCAGATTAGCCTTGGTCATAAAATTTCCACCTTCAAGTTTCATGGTGGAGACATGATGGGAAAAGTCCGTGTTCAGACCAACTACACTCTTCACAGCGTTAAGAATTTGAATCATGTCCCTATCATCTTCTTTCTAGCCTGAGGAATCTGCATTGTCTCAGTACATCTTCACGGGCCAATAGTGCTAGCTAGTTGACTAGTTACCCTTCTGTACAGCGCTGGCTACATAATTCGTGGGGCCGAGTGCAAAACGAAAATGCAGAGCCCCTTTTCCAAAAGTCATGAAGAGTATTTCAAGACTGCTATGGCAGAGCATTAAACCAAGAATGGGCCCTTCCGGGCATGGGGCCCTGTGCAGTGCCTGGATGCGCCCCGGGAGCTGGTCTCACTTTTAGGGACTGTCTTTGGATGCCTATGCCTTTTTAGGGGCTTATCAACAGAATTACTCATGACGATATTTCAAGTAAAGAAATCATGATTTTTTTTTAACAGCAATAAATCCATACTTTCTGTGCTGCGTTGTTTTTTAAAAAAATTCAAATATATTTTCTGGTATTTTGTCTTTCTGAGCCAATTGATTGCAACTTTTTAAAAAATCAGAATACGTATGTTTCTATCCTCTTAGTGAATTTACAATGGAATACTCTCTAAATTATTTCTAATAATCCATATCCTTTAACATTATGGATACCGAAATTAGACACAACATTCAGATGTACTGTGACGACTGACAAGGGTTCAAGACAGTAGAGTCGATCAATAAAGGTGGTTGCAACATCAACATGTCTGATTTTTCTTTCTTCAATTTGCTGATATTTCATTTAGAATTTCTGGATCTACTGCTCATGAGTAGAATCAGTTATAGCCGTAATTCTTACATTGTTCTTGTTTGGTTTTGGAATCGAGGTTATGGTGACCTCATCAAACAAACAGGACGGATTTCACTCCTCTTCTCCAGATCAGCTTTACGAGATAGAGATGGTCTGTTCTTGGAGGTTTATTAAAACGTACCTGGAAAACTATGTGGTAACACATATTTTGAGGAGGGGGTGGGTGGGAGGGAGATGCTCTTCTAGACAGCCTTCAGTCTCCTGAACGATTATTGATCTATTTGAGTTTTTCCTAATTTTTCTTGAGTCAAACAGCTTTAGTTTTTTACAATTTTTTATTAAAAATAAAGCAGAAAGAGGGGCCGGCCTGGTGGCAAAGTGGTTAAGTCTGCAGTCTCCACTTTGGTAGCCCCAGGTTTGTGGGCTTGGGTCCCAAGTGCAGACCTACACCACTCGACAGGCATGCTGTGGTGGTGACCCATGTATAACGTGGAGGAAGACTGGCACAGATGTTAGCTTGGGGACAATCTTCCTCAGAAAAAAATAATAAAAAAATAAAGTAGGAAGAAATAACAATAATTCAAATTTCTATCACAGTTTTTAATATTTTTATATATATGCTCAATGTTTTTTGAGGAGAAAAAAATCCCTGTGTTAATTTCATCAGGATAATACATGCATAAAGTATAACAATGAAAGTTTTTTTTAAAGTTACTCCAGGGGCTGGCCCTGAGGCCGAGTGGTTAAGTTAGCACACCCTGCTTCGGCGGCCCAGGGTTTCGCTGGTTCGGATCCTGGGAGCGGACACAGCACTGCTCATCAGGCCATGCTGAGGTGGTGTCCCACATGCCACAACTGGAAGGACCCACAACTAAAAATACACAACTATGTACTGGAGGGGGTTGGGGAGAAAAAGGAAAAATAAAATCTTTAAAAAAAAAATAATAAAGTTACTCCAAACCTCATTACTAAGAAATAACCATCATTAACCAGATCAATATTTATTCCAGATAATTTTTAATGCATTCATACAGATAAAATACAGATAGAAAGATGGATGGATGATGGATGGATGAATGGATATTTATAAATGCTATTTTTAGATAGATAAATAGACAGGAATATTTATTAATACTGTTAGTTTTACTTGAATTTATTCAAAGAAAAAACAAATTAAAGTACAACTGAATTATAGATGAATGGGAGAGATTAATTTCTTTGAGTTTTCTCAAAGGTTAAGAAGAGAAGTTTTTAAAAATTAAGGTATTAGATCCACAGGTTTTTAAAAAAATTACATTGTTAAAAATTTTAGATAGCACCAACTGACCCCCTGCCATGAAAGCAGAGGACAACAGTATTTACTTCAGCCCCTTTTCTTCCCCTCCTGATCTCTGCTCCAGTTCACGGCATCTACATTATAGGAAGTACCATGGCTCCGGAGTTGTTCAGGGTACGTATATATAAAGATAGATAGATAGATAGATAGATAGATAGATAGATAGATAGATATGTCTCCAAGCAGATTTAGTGTTTATCTTAAATCTCTCGTCTATGGTTTCCTCATTCCTGAGTCCTTATATTTGATTAATTTTTTTTAATTGACTGGATTTTGTGGTCAAGTCATGTTGCTTTTCCATGCAGAGCCATGGCATTATATCTTTCATGTTGGAGAAGTGTCTGCCTCTGCCTTTCTACTTGAGTGACATCCTGCTTGGTCTGATGTCTTTTTCCCTAGAACCCTGAAGGCGGTGCCCTGTTGTCTTCTACCCCTGCAGGCTGTGAGGGAGAAGTCTGTGGCCACTTTAATTTTTCCCCTTTATAAGTAATTTGCTTTTCTTCCTGAATACCTACTAAGTTCTTTCTTTATCCTTAAAGTTCAATACTTTAATTACAATATGTCTCCTTGCTATTGTCCTGTATTAAATTTTCCTGGAATACTATTTATTCTTTTGATCTGCAAAGTCAGTTCTTTATTTTACGGACTTTTTCTTACATAGTTTTAATAAATATTCTCTTTAATTTGTAGAGTCTTTACTTTAAGGACATCAGTTATCTTAAGTTGGAATACTTGAATCTTTTTTCCATTTCTATTAGTCTCATTAGTTGCTTTAATATCTTTGTCTTCTTCATATATATTATTTCAAATCTCTCAAGACTTTCCTTTATGTTAGTAATTAGCTTTTCAGTGGCATCAGTCTGTTCCTTCTGTTCCTAATTTATACATATCTATTATGTGATGATGTTGTTTGGATATCCAATTGGTTTCTTTATGTCTGCAAATTCTTTTTAAATTTCATTTTGTTGTTGCAAGATATTAGGATGAGCTAGATTATGCTACGGTAATTAATTAACTCAACTTCTCAGTGACTTATCACATTTCGGTTTATTTCTTTCTCATGCAAAGTCAGCTGATGGCTGAAAGCTTTTCAGGGTGGTCCCTTTCCAAGACAGAAGCCAGAGCCCAGGATATTTGCATCTTGAAGCTGTGCCACGGGCTTCTAAGTTATCATGGCAGGAGAAATGACAGTATAGAACTCACACCTGCTGACCTGGAGTTGTCTGGAATTGACTTGGAATTATTACATGCCACTTACATTTATTGCTAGGATGTACACTTTTTCCCCCAGAACTAGTCTGGGAAGTATGAACTGCAAGAAAGGCAAAGAAATGCAAAACTCCTGTGTGCCCAAGAAGAAGAAAATGACGTAAGATTTGGTGAGCCCACAGCATCATCTCTGCCACATTTACCATATCATCCTTGAGTTCTTGTTTTACTGAATTCATGGGTTTAAAAAAAACTCTAGTCTCATAAAGGCAGTTAATGTGCAAAAAAATTATTCTTCTTTAGTGTAAAGAGTGGGAAGAGTTTTCTTCTTTTATCCGAGTTTTCTTTGGTTAAGTTCTTGCCCGTCTTGTGCTCTTCCCCCAGTCTGCTGGTCTGTTTCCTTCCTCCTTCCCTCCTTCCTCTTTCCTTCCCTCTCTTACAGAGTATTTGCATAGTTGTCATGCTGGGCTTTTTTCATCTTAAGCGATTCCGTCCAGACCCTCTCTTTTCTCGGCTGCGTTGTGGGGGACTTTCTTACTCCTTTTCCACTGCACCTAAAAACCATTTTTCTCCTTCAAGTTACCGTTTGTGGCTTGAGCGTTTCATATTATTTTTTTTAACGGGAATGAGGGGATAGTGGGAAGGGAAGAGTTTGAGTTTATCTGTAGTGCTAAGAAGTATTTGTTAGGCTATGTGAGCCTTTTCTCTCTTCTGAGATTGGTTAAAATGCTCCCACCAGGATTCACAATGCCTGGGGGAGGATATTCTGGGAATCGGGACTGTTTCTTGCAATATGCTCACTTGTTTCTCTACGGCTGCTATTTGTCAGACAGAAGAGGAAAAAGACAAAGACACCCACGTAGCTGCTCCTCTCCACTGGGTATTCATAGTTGCTATTAGTAAGAATTCTTAGAATTTCTCTGCTCACTAATATGGTTTTGGGTGGAGAAGTGAGATTAGATGTCTAGCCTCGCTGTGCTTCTCCGCTCTGCTCCAGAAGGTCCTGTCTCTCCTTGGCTACTGACACTTGAAGTGTATTTCATTAAGCTGTAATTCCATCCTTTCCTGTTGGCTGCTAATGCATATTTTGGGGATGGTTCTCATGAATTTTTTCTTTAGATATTAAGGGAAGGAAATTCTTTGATATAAGTCCCATCTGTCATTTTAACCTAGACATCTCTTCAGCTCAATTTTGTAATTTTTTTCTATAAGTAATTGTCACATTTGTCTGTTTTCAAAATGATTTTCATACTTCAGTTCAGAGTTTTCTTAGGATTTTTGAAAACTCTGGACTGTGTCTGTAGACTGAGCCCCTTTGTATGGCTCTTTTGTCATTACTAATATTGTTTATTTTTGTCTCCTCTCTCCTTTTTTTTTTCCTTATCAGTCCTGCTAAAGGATTGTTTAAGTTTTGGTTTCAAAGTCACAACAACAGTAGAAATTCTATAAAAGTTTAGAACGTGTTGCCCATCCATAGTGAACTTTCAACAAAGGTGTGAACATTAGAAAATTAATATTTAAATTGTATGTTATTGACTAGAAGATAAAATTGTAGTTTTTAGAATTAAGAAAGCAATCAGGGGGGCTGGCCCCGTGGCCGAGTGGTTGGGTTTGCGATCCACTGTGGTGGCCCAGGGTTTCACCGGTTCGGATCCTGGGTGCAGACACGGCACTGCTCGTCGGGCCATGCTGAGGCGGCAGCCCCTATGCCACAACTAGAAGGACCCACAACTAAGAATATACAACTGTGTACCCAGGGGGCTTTGGGGAGAAAAAGGAAAAAAATAAAATCTTAAAAAAAAAAAAAGGAAAGAAAGCAATCAGGTAGGAGTAGTTTATTAGTCAGCTCAGGCTGCCATAACAAAGTACGACAGACTGGGTGGCTTACACACCAGAAATTTACTTTCTCACAATTCTGGAGGCTGTAAGCTCAGGATCGAGGTTGCAGCAGGGTTGGTTTCTTCCTCTCTCCTTGGCTTGCTGATGACTGTCTTCTCGCCCAGGGTCTTCACACGGTTTCCTTCTGTAGCTGTGTCCAAATTTCCTCCTCTTAAGGACACCGGTCATATTGAGTTAGGGCCCACTCTAAGGACCTCATTTATCTTTAATTATTTCTTTAAAGACCCTATCTCTAAATATAGTCACATTCTAAGACAGGTTAAGAAATTCAAAAATATAGGGGCTCAAAAAAAAAAAAAAGATATGTCATTTTTTCTCTTGAAACAATCTAGAAGAAGTAGGTGGCAAAGGCCTTCTTCCATGTCATCCAGAGACCCAAGTCCCTCTTGGTTGTTGCTCCACCATTTTCTAGAGAATTGCTCTCATTTAATGCCTTGGGACGCATTCAATGAATGCTTGTGGAATAAATGAATGAATGACATGGTGTGTCTTGGGACAATGATGGGGCTAGCAGAAAGGAAGTACGAATCTTGATAGGAATAAATAAGCAGAAAATATGATTAAATATTTATGTCTGACCAGATTTGAGGAGGCCTTGAAAGCCAAAAGGGACTCACAGGGTACTGGAACCAAAAGGGATGAAACAAATCCAACTCATTCATCTTATACAAATGAGGAAACTGAGGCTCAAGGAAGGGAATTAATTTACTCACACAGCTAATAAGTCATGCCATCCAGGACTCTAATGTAGTTCTGATTCCAAGTTAAATTCACTGCTCTTCCTACCATAACAGGCAGAATATGGATAGTCTGCAATTTTTTACATGGAAAGTGACCTGATGTATGCCATGTTTTAGGAAGGTCAATTTTTATGGCTCTTATGTGTCTTTAACCAATGACCATCCATACACTCACTGTGGCTGACATTGATTTTGCTCACACTAAGATAATTTGTCTCCCTCTTAGTTGCTAACAGACCCCCCATCATGGTCAGGTTGGAGGGAGGGGAAGGGAGATCCTTTGTTCTAGGAGACAGAGTGCCCAGTCCAGTGTGTGTGTATGTGTGCCCATGTGTGTGTGTGTGTGCACGTGTGTGCGTGGGTGGGGGGAGTATGTGTTAATTAATCCTGGCTGGCCTAAGCCAGTCACGTTAACTTCATTCCCCTTTGCCAGAGATTGGTCTAAGGGTTGTCATGTGACCCAGTTGACATGTGTCTAGTTCTGGCCAATGAGATGTAAAGGGGATTCTGCTGGGTAGCTCTTGGGAGTTTTCTTCCAGTCTGCCCCACTCCGTGCCTTGGCTGTAGTTGTACAAGTCACCTGGTGACCATGAGGTGACATCAGAGATGGCAGAGCGGAAAGACTGAGATAGCCTCCCTGGGTGCTTTGTAACATTGTGGATTGCCACATAAACCTGGAAGTGCCCTGCCCAGACTCCTTACTATGTGAGAGAATTCAGTTTTATCTCTATTGCTTGTCCCTTTTAGTCAATTATTATTTTATTTGGAACCAAAAGCATGCCTAACTGGTATATTCATCAAATTTGCTTTTTAAACAAGCATTTAAATGCCTAAAAACATCCCCTTGCAGTTCTCTACACTTTCGCAACAAGAAAGTACAAGACAGAAATTCAGAACCGTATATTTGAGAGGAGTGTGAGGGAGAGAGGGGTCTGGGTGACCGGAGTGCTCAGGAAGGCCTTCATGGTGCATAAGGCACCGGGCCAGGACTTGTGCAGTGTGCGGGAGCTGAACAGGCAGACGGAAATTGTCAGGGCACATCACGAGCAGGTGGACGGTCCCACCATAAGCAAATGGAGACAACTCCTGCCGGTACCTTAGAGGGCCTGGGTCCCAGGCCACATTTAAACTCCTGCCTGAGTGTTACAGTCTCTCGGATGCCACAGGAAGTCTGCTCTTCCAGTCTCCCAGCACGCCCTGAGGGTGATCGATGACCAGCCAGGCATGTACTGAGGTAGGAAGCTCTGCAGCAGAACGGCACATTAACAGTCCTCTTTCACCCCAGCGCTAGGCTGTGGGGGTGCCCTTTGCTCCTCACTCGGTGAGTTTCCTGTCTTCCTAATACACCTCCCTCCTGAGGCTGAGAAATCTTCATCTCTTTCTTTTGCGGTCAGTCATAATTTTGGTGTCAGGGGACTAGCCCAACAATCTGGGCTTCACGGCCCTAGAGGGTTCTCTTAAATTAATGGCCCTCCTGGTGGCCTGTTGCAAACTTTCCAATTTCTAGGTGTGGCCAGGCTCCTCAAATCACCTAACACTTTTAATCATGACAAATACCATATATGACAAAACAGTAAAACCATCTTTTGAAGTGACACTCCATCTACAAGGCCTGACACTGTGGCTATAGAAGAAAACCCGGTCTTGCAGGAACGTACCACTGTCTCAGTTATGTTGCCTCAGTTGGATACGTCACGTAATATTTTGGGGGCTTCATTTTCCTCATTGAAGGGATGAGTCATTGGGGCTTTCCCAAACTGAATTCATATTTTAAGTGGTTGTCAATTATACTTGCTGTTCTTCTAGATACTGAAATTACAGGAGTCCTGTTTTTTCCTTCTCCACCACCATTTTTAAAGTGGGAGAGCATTCTAAGTCCAGAGAACAAAATCCGCAAAGGTAAAATCAAGCGGCCCTTGCCCAGCTATGCAGGGGGAACAACCCTATGATTATGTCATCAGCCTGCTGTGGAGAGTAAGAGACTAGGGCCCAGATGGGTTAAGTGGCTTGCTCAAGGTCATATATCCAACAAGAGGCAGAGAACCTCTGGCAGGCCAGCCCTAGAAGCTGTGCACACACGCGCTTTCCTGGTGGAGGCTCTTTGCTCTCTGCTTTGTTTTATGTTGCCTTCTGGGTGCAGGTGACCCTCTGCCCAAAGGTGGTGATCTTGACCTGAATGAGACTTGAGCTGACCCACAGGCAAATCCTTTCTTCCTTCTACTGATTTATCAGGTCATCCCACACTGATCCAGTGGATGAAGCAATGGGTCTTTGGGGACCAGCTCTCTCCTTGTCTAATAAGCTTTGTATTAAGAGACTGGAAGGGCTGTGGGGACTGCGAGGGGGAGTCCAACCTAAAGCCAGAGGAGGTCATTCAGACTCAGTGGGCAAAGCATGTCGCCGCTCTGCCTGTTTCCTTATGGTAAGATCAGGTGGTTGGACCAGATCATCTATGAGGTTCATTTATACCCTAATATTTCAAGATGTTATGTTTTATCTTCACCAGTTTTCTGGAATCTTTCTTTTTCCAACCATTGGAACTTCTTAAGTTTTAGCAAAAATGGCCAATTGTCTCACAATATTGTCTTCCTGTTCCTAAAATCGCCTAGGATGGTTGCCATCACAATTTGTTTTGTTTTGTTTTGTTTTAAAAAAAATAGTTTTTAAGGTCCTTTTTAATAATATCATTAGCTGATTAAGCATGGATTTCTATCCTTTCACCCTAAGTTTCATTTTCTTTACTTAATGATCACCATCCACAATTTGTAAATAAATAGGATGGACAAGAAAAAGGATTTTCAAAGCTTGTGCATTTCCCTCCTCTCTATCATATAGACAGTATTTTCCTTGATTCTACTTTTAAAGAATTTTCCTATTTTCTTTCTTCTTTTTCATTCTTGATCTGGTTTCTACTTGTCTGTGCTACTTCTTAACA
The DNA here is from genome assembly GCF_037783145.1 of Equus przewalskii. Lineage (NCBI taxonomy): Eukaryota > Metazoa > Chordata > Mammalia > Perissodactyla > Equidae > Equus > Equus przewalskii. Next base: position 8,046,172 of record NC_091846.1, on the reverse strand, counting down.
GAGCAGTACTTTTGAAATCAAGTAGATTTTTCGAACCGTAAGCTGTTCTCCTTATGACTGCTTTACACCTGGTCATACCTCTTCACCAGTGGACGCTGGATTTGCTGAAAACTCAGGGAAAGGACACATGTCCTCACGTCCATCAGTGAAACCAAAGCTCTGGTCCCCAGGGAAGATTCACTGTCCCCTTTCTCTCAGGCTTCACTTTTTTCCTCGGCTCAAATCCTAAAATTTACTTTGGTCTGATAGTTTGCATTTTCAATTTCAGAGTAGGAAAGAAAAATGTGTTTTATTAAGAAAACATTTTAAACATATATATAAGAAGAAAGAAATATATATAAATTATATATCCATGACCCAGTTTCAACATTATCAACATGTGATCTATCTTGTTTCATTTTTACTCCTCTTAGATAATTTTGAAGCAAATCTCAGATATTGTTTCACTTCATCTGTGGTTACCTCAGTATGTGACGAAAGGGAATTTTATTTAAATAATAAACTATTATTTGTCTCAGTTTTAAATTTCAGCAAGAAAAAACATGCTAATATTTTACCTGATGTTTCGGACACTGTTAATGTCTGAAAAACAAGATTTGTTTGTCGTATCTTGACATTCACATCTTTCTCTTATTCTGATAAACGGAAGTTGTACTCCAAAATACAGAAACAGTGATTCTGATATTTTATACAGGTGTTCTGAGGACATTTTTATCATAAAATTATAGAAACAAAGTTATTTAGCAGTCTAAAACTTATTGGACAGCAGCTTATGATATTGTGCCTCTCAGGTAATAATTAGAAGCAATGTTCTCAGTTTAGCAAGAACTTGATTTCATCGAATGTTATTTTCTCTAGAGAAAAAACCTAAAGCCACTTATACTCAATTCTTCCCTCCACGGTAGGGTTAGGTGAGCCTGGGGATCTAATTTTCTTACAAATGGCAGATTTGCCAGATTTTGCATCTGATGATAGCTTAGAAAGCTACAGGGCCACATTTCTGCCTCCTGGCTGACTCTGGTTTGGATGGGCGTGTGGTCTAGGGCAGAAAGCGGCTGGGCTCCTCCGTGACTTCTGCTACTGCTGCTGCTGCTGATACGCACGAAAAGTCGGTCTGGGAGGAGTCTGGAAGAGGCGCAGGAAGGAAAGGGATGGTCTTCCACTGAAGCCGCCAGCAGACCTGCCCTGAGGCTATGTCTGGAGTTAGGGGGACTTTTGAAGAAGTAAGGCTGAAGGTGGAGAACTCTGCTGGTGACCCCTATATACTGAGAGGTAGAAATTAAATTCACGGCTTTTAATAAACTTCCTAGTGTCATAGCCCAGCCATTACACAAAACTAAGACTTGAGATATATATATATTGATACATATTTTTTCTGTCCAGCATTAGAGTACAGCAATCTGATGAATTTCTACTTCCTTAAAATGTTGGACCTGAGCCAGACTGTCACTTCATACGCTGCCTTGGCTCAAGCAGGAAAATAAAGTAGATTGCTTTCAGTTGCCCACTCCCCTCAACCTGGCTGAAACCAAGCCTTCCCCTCCCCTCCCAGCAGCCTCCCCAGCCTGGCAATGCTCAGCTATCCTAGAGTCCTCAGAACCTTGGAGTTCTCTTGGTGTCTTCCCTCTCCCTCACTTCTACCCCAAAGTTAATTTCTCTCTCCATCCCTTCTCTGAACTACTAACCAGAGCCAGCCTGCGCCCTTGCTCTCTCTGTCCCGTCATTGTTCCAGTCCTATATTCTCGCCTCTTAATAGTTTCTTTCTTCATAAATTTATTTCTTAATAATTTATTCCTGTCCTTGCAGTCTCACTCCCCTTTCATGCCTGATACGCTAGTCTAACTCTCCTAAAACCCTCCCTTCTAGTACTGGCAGGATTAGACACATTCAAATTTATCTACCAACTAGTGAAGTTCCCTCAACCTCACCTCCTCGAACTTAATCTCCCTCTTCCTGAGCACCTTCCATCCTCTCCCAGCCCCTCCTCCACACACTTTTCCCCAATAGCTGCTGGTTTTACAAGCTTTTCCTTGTCAGATTGCTGTCTTCTCTCTGCTGACACAAATCTCTTACTACCTTCAAAACCATTTCCCAATTTAGTAATTAATAGTTCCTTTTAATACGCATAACTGTATCTTGTTCGTGCTTTTAATTACAGTAGAATTGTGTCCTAATGTTTCATGTAAGTCTGGCCTTCTCAAATAAACTGTAAGGCTTTCTAGGGCGATAATTCTATCTTCTATGCTACTATTTCCAACAAGACTGGCACAGGATTGTGTATGGGGTATGTGCACAAAAAAATATTTACTGAATGAAAGAATACACTTTCTGGATTATGCACCCTGATGTGAATCTTTTCCTTCTGATGGCTCAGCCAGGTCACTGTTGGACCAAGCTGGTTCAAGTTTCAAGTGAAGCAAGAATATTGGGGGAGGGCGGGGGGTGGGGGCGGGGAGGAGGTGTGTGCATGTGCACGTGTGTGTGTGTGTGTGTGTGTGTGTGTGTGTGTGTGTATGCATGAAAGGGCCTTGGAGGGAGGAGAGAAATGGGTACTGAGTGCTGTGTGTGTGTGTGTGCCTAACTGACTAAAAAATATTCCAGTGTCAAAGTAAACATTTTGGAATTATTTATAATGATGAAATTGAAATTCCCAGCAGTAAGACAATATTTTGTAGCTATGATATATGTATAGTAATTATAAAGAAACATGGAAAATAAAAGCACTCTTTATGAAAAAGACTAACATGAAATATAACAAAGTGATCACGGTGGCAATGTTGAGATGATAGAGTTAGGCTTCATCCTCCAGGCCTCTCCCCATATTTTCATCTGTCTAAAATGTTCTATAACTAAAAGCATGTATTAAAAAAGGTATAATTTTTTTTAAATAAGAGAAAAAGTCAATAGTTGACAGTTATATGCTGAGATAAAATTAACCTTTGGCAAAGTTGTTAATTATAATGATTAGATGACCATTATCCTGATTTCCTCAGCCAACTACTTTTATTCTGTTTTGTCTTTTCTTCTGCCCCAATCTTCTCTAATTATCTCAGTCTGGACTTTTTTTTTTTTTAAACTTTCCTAGAATACCTTGAATAAAACCTACCTGTCGTCTTACCTCTTACTGGGGCCATCAATTATTCCTGAATATTGACGTGGTAGATGTTAACTAATTCATATGCAACCTCCCTTGGTGAACATACATCTAGAGATAATGACACAAAGGAATACTTCAGTATACTGAACCTCCACAGATCTCTTCATTCATTCATTCAGCTCTGTCCTAGTCAATGATTTTGATGATGATCCGGAACACACATTTATCGTATTTGTGGATAATCCGAAGCAGGAGATATATAGTAAATGCACTGAATGGCAGAATTGGAGATCAGAAAGATTTCCAAAGGCCGGAAAGATGGATTAAATCAAATAAGAGTTTTGATAAGAGTGTGTATAAGGGTCTGCAATTTGAGATGTCAAAAGCTGCGGCTGTACAAGCACAGCCAGGTCACAGCTCCTGTGAAAGAGCCGCAGGGGTTTCAACCAAGAGTGAGCTCTGTAAGAGTCCAGGGTGTGAAGTAGCCAACAGAAAAGGCTCCTTTGATCTTCCCGTTGCAGTAGTTGCGTTAACAGAAGTATAGTATCTATGTCATGGCCCCTGGGGAGTAGAGGAGGTGCAGGGCTAACTAGGAGCTAGAGCTGGGACATGCAGCCTCAAAAAGAAGCTGAAACCTTGAATAAATCAAAATGAGATAAGCAGCAGCAGTGCCAACCTATGTGAAGAACAGGTACTCAGGAACAGAGTGAAGCATGTGGAGCAGAAAGGAGAGCAGCGAGGACATTCACCGCCAGAAGCCCCTAAGGAACTCCATCAGAACCTATCAGCATGTGACAAATCAAACCATAAGTGTGCCTGCCTGGTGAACTCAGCAGAGCCCGCTACATGAGCTTTGTGAGTACCTGCCTCTTAGACCAAGGAGCCTGCACTGTCAAGTGGATATGTATTGGGAGATGTTTTTTTCATACAACATAGAAGGGTTTTATAAGATCTACTTGTTCATCGTAGCCAGCCATACATATTTATGCTATGCAGTGTGTAGCCAAGGAGTCTATTTTTTCTTTGCTCTGAGGCTCCCTGACCCATGTGGGGCTGAAATTCCCGATTGAGCCCCAGTAACTGCAAGGTGAGCAGCTCCACACTTGGTGCCCCATGGGAAGATGAGGCCCTGGGTTCCCTTCTGTCTCTAACACTGATGTTCCCACACTATTATCCTGTCGAATATTAAAGCTGTTGGTTTTACTAACAGTGTGCCTCTGAATAGGGACTAGAAAGAATCCTCAAGAGAGTGTTTGCAGCTGATAACAGGAGAGAGTGTCTGGTTTTGCGGGAGATGAAATGTGCTTTTGTATGTGAGCAGGAAGCAACAGATAGTCTACTTCAATAGCTTTTTATACCCACCAGGCATGTTGAAATTGATCTTTTCCATCACTATTATCTATAAAACCTCTTTCGTTAGTGATTTAGTTAGAAGAATGCTGTAGCCCATTCTCATTCAAAGGGATTATCTCTTTTCGGAGGGAGGGTTGAGAGCCATACCTTTAAGCCCCTAGCATTTTAGCTTAGATATTCATGTATCTAATGCTAAAATTTATCTAAGCTAAAATGAAATCACGAACAAAACCTTGTGACAACTTGCAGCATCTTGAGTTCTTTGTGAGGAGGCTAGTGCAGCTAACAAAAGAAGCAGAAAAGACACTGCTGACTACAATTAAAAGCCTGCAACTTCTTAAAAGAATAGTTGGGGAATTTGTGGAGGACCACTCGATACAGAATGATTTTGGTGTAAATTAAGTTCGATTTGACCACGATTCTTTTAACCTTAACTAACTGAGTAATCTATTAGCATTGTGGACTGGCGTCTTAGACTATGAAGATTGTTTCAGCCGTCCAATAATACCTGTTCTGGCTTCACAAATAAACTCCGAATCAATTAATTTCTTGCAGCAGGTAAGTGGAATGCTGTCTGTATGTTTTAAAAAATCAAATAGCATTTGAAAAGTTGCGTTAAACTTTTGTAGGTTTTACTATGGACCACTTTCTCCCAGAACCAGCTAAGTGTCTCTCCTGAGAAGCCCTCCTGAGTTGTCCGGACTGACCACCTCTTCTCTGGGCCAACGGGGTCTCAAGCCCCCTCCAGCACTGTGATCCTTGCACTGTGTCGTCATGGCCTCTTTACTCCCGTCAAGTTCCTCCCCAGTTTCTGAGCCCCTTAGAAGGCGGAGATCTCGTCCCATCACAGTGTTTTTGGCTCTAACACGTCTGTCTGTCTCCTGTGAGGCGCTACAGACGCGCAACGCTGAGAGCTGCTCCTTGGGAGAAACCGTGGGAGTGACAGGTAGTCTGAAGTGAGGCAAAGGGACACCGTGGCTCTCGGGTGTATCCCAGACTGTGACGGGCTGCCGGACCAGTTTCGAGAAGGATCTGCTGTCAGCCTCCAGCCCTGCGATCCCTATGTGCTAACTGTTCACGGAATGATCCTGTGGTTTTGGAGGAATCAGGCTCGAGGGAGGCAGAGAAAAGGAGCCAGGCGGAATGGTAAGGAGCACTGGAAAAATAGAAAGGGCTGACGAAGCTGACGGGCGAGCAAGGGCTGCGCGGTCTTCCTTTCTTCCGAACCACAAGGGACTGTGGCTCAGGCGCCCCGGCGCCAGGTGCGCGGACGCGCGCTTCCAGCGTGGGGCGGCCGGTGGCGGGGACCTGTCCTTGCTCTGCCACCCAAAGGTGTGGCAACTTCGGGTTGCCCAACTTTCCTAGGCGGGGAAGTAGTCCTTCAGGAAGTCTCTCGCCCCGTTTAGGAACCATCACAGTTCCTTTTATCTTGCCCATCTGGCAGGTTCCAATAGAACTATTTTTCAAGCCAGCGATATTTACAGAGACAAGACGAGGCTGCTCCGTGGAGCCTAGGACGATTTCAGCTGTTAAGGTAATGAAGACAATTGAAGAACAAAGCGGAATTAGTGTCATCGCAAATGATCCAGCGCCTCAAGTTAATTTCACCGGGTTTTGTTTGAAGAGCCGCAGAAGTACTCCTCTTGCGTAGCAAGCTGCCACCAGAAAGATTTTTTTCGAGCATTTAGGAAATAGAGTTCAAGTGCTCGGTCCTTACAAGCTGCAGGAGCAATTTCATACTTCAGGTTTTAAAAAGGTATCGTGATGTTATTGCCTGTTTTGCTTCTAGGAAGCGAAGAGTTTAGGAAATGACTTGGGCGGGTGCATCTATGCTGCCGAAAAAGACTCATACGCACTCCCCAGGGACCTGAGCGGGTTCACTGTCTTCCCGAAGGTGCCAAGCAAGCGTCCGGTCCCCTCGGGCACTCCCGGTCCAGTCCACTGTGCCGAGGGTCTCCGGCGCCATCCTAGACGTCTGGGGACAGTCAGGGGGGTCGGGGGCGGCTGGACAGCGCGGGAAGAGCAAGGAAGGGGAGGGAGCCTGACTGCGCCTCACTCCTCCGTGCCAAGGACACCGTCGCGGAGGCGCGGCTAGCATCCCGTGGATCGGACTTTCCGCCCCGGGCAGTGGAGCTCCAGCCTCGTCCCCTTCCCAGCTTCGGGCGGCCCCCAGGGCTGAGTAAACCGGGCGGAGGGAGCCTGCAAGGATTTCCTGCGCGCTAAGGGAAGGAGGAGGGGACCGGGGCAGGAGAGCCGGGAGCAAGGACCCTGAACCTGCCGGGGCCGCGCTCCAGGGCCGCGTCGCCAGCGTCTCCCGACGCGCGCTCTGCCCCCAGCCACCCGCCCTCGGCGGCCCCCGCCCCTCTCCGGAGCTGTAGGGAATCTGGTCCCGGAGGAAGAGGGTAGGTGGGGAGGCGGATGAGGGGTGGGGGACCCCTTGACGTCACTGGAAGGAGGTGCCAGGGTAGGAAGTGGGCCGGGGAAAGGTTATAAATCGCCCCCGCCCTCGGCTCCTCTTAATCGAGGTCCGCTGGAGGCTCGGAGCGCGCCGGGCAGACTGTCCTCGCGGCTCCTCCCCGGCGGCGGCGGCGGCGGCGGCTCGGAGCGGGCTCCGGGACTGGGGCACGGCAGCCAGAGGACGCCAGGCTGTGAGGATTACCCGGGGAAGTGGTTGTCTCCCTGGCTGGAGCCGCGGAGAGGGGCGCTCGGGGCGTAAGGCCGGAGCGTGGAGCCGGTGGCGGAACGCGAGAAGACAGGCTCGGGCGGCTGGGTCGTTGGCCCGCGAGGAGCGCGGGCACCGGGTGAGCAGGCCGCGTCGTGCTCACCATGATCAGCTGCTGGGACGCCGGGGTCCTGCTGTGCGCGCTGCTCGGCGGTCTGCTTCTAACAGGTGAGGCGCTGCCGGGGCCCGGGGCTGGGATGGGGCGACCGAGGGGCACAATCTGTGGGGCTGGGACCGGGTGCAAGCGGGGAGGTGAGGCTGCAGCCGCGAGAAGCAAGCCTCGGCGGGAACCTGGGACACTAGTTGCAGTGGGCACGCCTGGGACGATGGCGCCCCTTCTCCACTGGGCAGTGTGGGCGCCTCGGAGAGAGCTGGCGGGGGCCCGCGGGCGTCGCTGCCCTGAACGGCTGCTGGAGCAGCGCTCGGGTCCCCGCTGGGGCTGCCCCTTTGCGGCTGAAGTCGCTGATCCTCTGCCTGGCTCCCGGGTCCGGTTTCCCAGCCGAGGCTCCGGGCTCGGGGAGCGCCGCGCACCTGGACCTGCCTGACATCCAGAGCCTGCTCCCAGGCGGCGTGGCGCGGGTTCGTGGGGCCCTCCGGAGCCGGGCTCAGCGGCTCCTAGACCGCCGGCGAGGCTGCCTGGGGGCTGGGCTGAGGCCCGGGCGTTGGTGATGTTGGGCACTGGCCACGACGTCGCGCCTCGAGGGGGAAAGAGGAGAGCCACCTTGGAGGGGGTCGCGTGCCTGCTAGGAGCAGACAGATCCCAGGAGGTGGCAAACGCTGGTATCCTTCGACGCACTTCGGGGCCCCCGAGCCCGACTGTCCCCAGGAACATTCCACGAGCGTCCACGCCTCCCGGTCGCTCGTCGACTGCGGGGCCCGAGCGCGCTCCGCGCAGCCTCCCGGGTGGGGCCTCTGCCGCCGGTCCAGCCCGGGTCGCCGACCTTAGTGAACCTGAGCGACGAGGGCAGCCGAGGGCCCAAATACTGTTAAGTTTCGGAATCACAAGCCTAGCCTTTAAATTCTAAGAGAAGAACGGGCGGACGACTTAGATGAAAGATGCAGCTTGAGGAATCGGTGAGGTCCGCCCCTTTGCCGGGCATAAGAGAAACAGGCTGCGGGAACCCTCTGCAGCCAGGAGGTTACACCCACCCTGAGGGTGAAGGCCGCCGGATCCAGGCGTCAAAGCCCAAGGGGATTTAGGAGGTCGTCCTCGCCGTCTCTGCCCAGCGGGGCTGAGTGGCCAAGGCCTCTGGTTCAGGCCCCCTGGGCACAGAGAGTCAGATTTCCGAGCGCCTTTATTTCAAGCACTGTGGAGAAAGGGTAAAATATGAAATAAAACTCAGTAACGTAAGTTATCGCACTGATTCCCGGGAAGGAAAGTCAGTAGGGTTGAGTCTATTAGAGGGGGAAAAAAAAGCTTGTTAAACCCAAAAAGCAGTAACAGTGAAATATTCTTTCTCAGTGTCAATTTTTGAATAACTAGTAATAGTTCCAATTAGATTGGTAAAACTGTTAGACGACGAGGCAAGGCAAAATTGTAATGTCCGAGAACTCGATATATGTTGGGAAAGTTGCTAAAATATGTTAAACGGAGTATTGTATTTTCTATTTCAAAAATACATATTTTTTTGTTTTGAAATGTCGCTTATATTGAAATATGATTGCTTAGACCATTTAAATAACTTGCTGAAGTCCATCCATTATGTAAAGGTAAATCAAAGTAAAATTACTGTGACTCCAAAAAATGGAGGGAAAGTTTGTTTGATTGGATTTTCTTCTTCACGCATATGTCTTCATCTTTGTTTCGCAAACAGGGTTGACTAGTTTAGGATAATTCTGTTTGTGATTAGGAGCTCCGCGAAGTCTTCAGACACGTGAGTGAGAGCCGCTTGTGATTGCTCTTAGATTTCATTTTACTTAAATGAGGCAGAAATCTTGGAGCTCTTTTGTGACTTTTAAAAACTTACATATGCGTTATAGAAAGAAAGCAAGACACAACACTGGCAGGGTGAGAAGCCTTTTACCTCCGGCTTTAGGGGATGTTCTGTCAGCGGTTGGGTTTTGTAATTGCCTTTGCAAGCCACAGGCTTCTCCAGCCGATTAGCAGACGTCTCACAGTAAAACAATCAGCCACCGACCTTCTAAACTGCCTCAGGGCTTTCAAACTGAACCGAGCAGCTGCATCTCTGGGGAGTGGTGTCCAGACAGAGGATGAGTTTCTGTCGCGTGGATTTGTCAGGAGTCCACTCCTCGTGGGCGCTCATCATGGGCAGGGTGTGCTCACCTTCAGGTGCTATATATAGCCTTTGAATATTTATCAGTTATTAATATTGTGTCTGTGTGTGCGCACTGAAGTATAAATAACCAGAGGTTCAGTAAAACAAAAAGATAATGCATTTCTCCCTAAAGAGTATATTTACCTTCTTCCAAATATCCTGGGGAAATAAAAAGATGCCAGTAATTCAGATCCTTTCAAGTGCAGTCTCTTCCTCTAGAAAGGATACCAGTCCTCTTTTCTCCAGCTCAAAGTCCCATTTTCTTACTTTTAAGGCACCATGCCCTTGATTAAAGCCACAGAAACTTCTTTTCTGCCCCCATTTTTCTTGTGTTTTTGAGCAGCCGACATTTACAATTTGCTATAACTGGAAATACTTCACTTATGAATTCTGTGAAGGAAGTCTACACTCATAAAATAAAGTTAAATCAAGATGTACATGAAAATAATACCCATTTCCAAATTGGATGTAAGAAATCTTTCATAATAAAGCTAATTTTACATAATAATTTTTGATTTTGTTGTTTTCTCCAAGGTTTACGAAGTCATACTTTTTGGGGTTTGTTTTTCCAAATTGCATATTTGAAATGTTGGTTCTTTAACACTTTTGGCAGCCCATGTAGTTTTCCAACTGATGGATCGTGTCGCAGATGAACTGTATGTAGCTACCTACTCGAGTTCCTCAATATTTTCACCTTGTTTATTTAGTATTATTTTAAGTTTTTTCCTTCCCTGTTGAAAATTCTATAACAGGCTATCGTTTCTTTTCTCGATATCACTAAGTGGATGTTTTGTTTTCATATGTAAAATTCAGAAGTTAAGAGATGTTTATTTCTAAGGCCCTTTCCAACTCTAAAATTCAATGAATGATTCCCAGAAGTAAACTGAGTACAGTGTCTGTCTCTTTTCTCTCCCTCCCCTATCTACATTTGCATATAGAATGGATGATAAACCATGTGATGCTGGAGCTGAGGCCGTAAGGATGAACTGAGTTTCTCTGCTATCAGTGATCACACTGTATTTTCTTCTTCACTGGTAGACTGCACCTGACAAACCAACTAACTTGGTCTTTAGTGGGTTGCAGGAGCTAGGCTGTTAGAAGATGCCCAAAGGGCCGGCCCTGTGGCCGAGTGGTTAAGTTCCCACGCCCCGCTTGGGTTTTGCTGGTTCAGATCCTGGGCGCAGACGTGGCGCCACTCGTCAGGCCATGTTGAGGCGGTGTCCCACATGCCACAACTAGAAGGACTCACAACTAGGATATACAACTATGTACCAGGGCACTTTGGGGGGAAGAAGAAGAAGAAAAGAAGATCAGCAACAGACGGTAGCTCAGGTGCCAATCTTTAAGAAAAAAAAAGATGCCCAAGCCAGTAGTCATCATTATCCAGGGCTGTTGTTGTTGTTGTTTTTTGAAGAAGATTAGCCCTGAGCTAACATCAGCTGCCAATCCTCCTCTTTTTGCTGAGGAAGACTGGCCCTGAGCTAACATCCGTGCCCATCTTCCTCTACTTTACATGTGGTACGCCTGCCACAGCATGGCTTGACAAGCAGTGCGTAGGTCCGCACCCGGGATCCAAAATCGGCAAACCCCGGGCCGCCAAAGCAGAGCGTCCGAACTTAACGGATGCACCACCAGGGTGGCCTCGCAGGGCTTTTTTTAACTAGCAGAATACGTAACTCTATGAAGTAGACTCTACTTCATAACTCTCATTCTATTAACTCTGTTAAGGAAATCAGTCATTCTAAACCCAATTGCGTTTCTTGATTTATTAATGCTCAGTTATTTGATCAAAAAATAACTTCATTCTAAAAGAGTTTCAGATTTCAACAAGGATACTAAACCTCTTATTTAAAACGGAACCTATTTTATGTCTTTTTAGAACAAACCAAATAATCACTTTGTTCTCCTTACCAAAAACCATTGAGACATTCTAAATCTGCTTTGAATGTATACAATATAGAAGTTGAAAATGGTATTTTGCATAAAATGGTTTTATATTGACAAAAAAATGCAATGTCCTTGAGGAAGGTTATCCAACCCATTGCAAAGTTTTGGCTGATGTTTACTCTGGTTTGGGAAGTTCTACAAAGCAAGAACTAATAACAGAGTCAGTAGCTTCTGTAGTGTTTTAGATAGATGTGAGTGGGCATAAGAATGGAGAGAAAGTGGGAGAGAAGCTCTGTCAGCACAAGGGTGTTAAATGCAAAGCTTGCTGGTGTTAGTCAGGTTCTTGGTTCAGTTGCACGGTCAAGAGTTTGTTGGATATCAAGTAAATATAATTTTTTCAGAATATTTGTTATTGGGGATGGGGGAGGAAGGACATTTGAAATAATAACAGACCTTGCTTTTTTTAAGTAAAAATATATTATTAGGAATGGCTAAAAGCATTAAGAGCACCTGTTGCATTTGGTTTAAACAATTTAATTGAACAGTCTATTCTCTTCCATTGGCCTTAGTATACTGGTGGGGCTCATAAGAAATGACAAGATTTGCCAGATGCTTTCCAGGATCATTGTTGATTCCTCACACACTTGGGTGCCTTGGAAATTGCATGCTGCTGATTAAATTACTGGATTCTATACCAGATTGAGGGAGGGGAAGGAAATGGGAGGAATGGGGTAATTGAGGGAGAGCTTGAAAGGAACGTCTCTGGCTTAGCATCTGGGCCTGCAGGGGGGTTTCATTAAGGAAGTGGTTCCATTGAGTCTGCTGAAGATAGCGGACTAGGTTTCCTGCATTGCTGCTGGGGCGGACGTGGGGGGATGTCAAGAATTCCTGGGGATTTCCCATCAGTCTTGGTGAAGCTGGATGCCTCAGAGTCATTGCTGGTTATTGCTCCTCCCCTTGATTTTGAGCTCCTTGAGAGATTTGATCTTGTCTCACAGACACATACATTGTGAGTGCTAGATGGAACCTCATAGATCCATTCTGCTCATTTCAGAGATGAGAAAATCTGCCCAGAGCAGTTTAGTGATTTTTTCTAAGGTCAACAGCTGGCTAGTGGCAGACCCAGGAACAGAACCTGATGTTCATACTACAGATAACATTTCTTCTTCATTTTTATATTTCCTCTACCACAGAGTAGAGATGTTTAAATATTTGTTGAATGACATTATTATAGTGCTAACATTTCTTTTTAAACTTTGGCATCTTTTTTTAATATGAAATTTTCTTCCATTTTCTTGAAGCCCATAAGGGGTTTAAATTAAGAATATAAAAATTATGGCTGCTCAGTATTGCCCTGAGAGATTCGGTGAAAAGATTCATTTTTCCTGTGAGCAGTCAGAATCCTTCTTTGGAACTACCGTGGCTTACATAGCTGTGGCTTACGTACCAGCTTCATCTTTCACCATTTCCCTCCAAACACCCTGTGTCCCAACCGCACAAACTACCCCGGTCAAAGAAATTACTCACCACTCTCTCGTACTTCATCATTCCATGTTCATGCTGTTTGTCTGCCTGCAAGATCCTTTTCCTCCCTCAGCATCTCTGCCTCACTGCCTTTAAAATCCAGCTCAGAAACCACCATCTCCACGAGCTCTCCTGATAGCCCCAGACAGAATTAGCAGTTTCTTCCACTCCTGTGCGTACCCTCCTATATATAGCCCCTCTGTGTGCCCCTCCTTCAGTTCCTCATCTTGCATTGTTAGTATTCTGTTTACGAGTCTGTGCCCTCGCTCTCTGAGGAGGAGAGACCATGGCTTAGCTGTCCTGAGGTCCTGGCACCAGCTGTAGTACCTGGCATGGAGGCACTCAGTAAGTGTTAGAACAAATGAATGATGCTGCCACACTATCATTTCAAGGAAGAAAGCCCTCAGGGCCAGACATGAATTTATTCCAGTGTATTAATGTACTGCTACCTGTCCATTTGGCCTCGGTTACAGAGTCTTCCTTAGAGGGACGATAGGTCATGTTTGTCCTCCACAGTGAGTGACTAAGAGGCAGGAAATCCACTGTGATCCTCAGCTCTCTGAGACACCCATCTCCTCTCATCTCCTCCTGTTTTGTCCTGATGCTTCACTGGGGCCTCTCAGGCAGCAAAGCCAGGCTTCGGTCTGTGCAGAAGTCCTGTCTTGGCCTCTTTTGGTGAGGTGGCAAGTACTTCAGTTTTACTCTGCAGTGTCTTATATAGTTTTTAGAGACAACAGCGCTCTCGGATTTCATGGTTTGACTTACTTGTCCTTTCATAGACTCAACCTGAGTCCTTGGGTTATGGCACCTCATGCAAACCTGAATGACAGAGACCTGGCCACACTCAGAATCAAGGCTTTGTTTCTTTTTTTTTTTTAAGGATTGGCACCTGGGCTAACAACTGTTGCCAATCTTTTTTTTTTTTTCTGCTTTGTCTCCCCAAACCCCTCCCGTACACAGTTGTATATCTTAGTCGCCGGTCCTTCTAGTTGTGGGATGTGGAACGCCGCCTCAACGTGGCCTGACAAGCAGTGCCATGTCCGCGCCCAGGATCCAAACCCTGGCCCGCCGCATCGGAGTGCACCAACTTAACCACTTGGCCACGGAGCCGGCCCCAAGGCTTTGTTTCAATAGGAGCCTTTGTATGCCAGGCTAGTCTGCCTGATAGCCTCTTTTGTAGGATGGGTTCTTCTCAACGCTTCATGCAAATATGTTCCCGACAGGACCACCCTACTAGGCAGGAGACGTGTTCTGAAAAATCTGAATCCCACGGTTTGGGCTTAAGTTGGTGCCTCCCTTCCCCTCCTCCCACCCCCACCCCCACACTTTGCACATGCCCAGAACATAGTCAAAACCTGCTTTTCAAAGTGTGGCCCATGGTCCAGCATCCCCTGGAAACCTAATGAATCAGACCCTATGTTTTAATAAAGTCCCCACATATTTTGTTAATTAAAAATTAAGAAACACTGATTTTAGTAAAGGATTCTTAGCTCTGGCGACAGGGTCTAAATCCTCTTCACCAACATCCTGTGATGACCTTTGACCTGTGTGACTAAGGGACTAGACCTGGGCCAGCCAGGAGCCTCTTCTGGCTCCCACATTGTTCTCATGCCCTGTCTTCTGCAGGGACACCTGTGTCCTACTTCCAGGATCTTTTCACAAAATCTTAGACTTTGTAAATGGAGGTTGTGGTCTTGAAGAACACCATGGTTAACCAAATCAGAGGTGGGAAGATCAAGGTATTAGAAAACAGGGAGTTGGTAAAAAGTGGTTAAAGTGCCATTAAATAGATATGCATTAACCGTAAATAAAGTTTTATAAGGCATTTGCTTCCAAAACAAAATTACTTGGTGGTAAAGACCAGCGGAGGTAAGCGCCCTCTCCAGAAGGAACCTTTGTTCTCAAGGAGGCATCACCGTCTCCTTGTGTTGTGCTACGGCTGATAAATTCTTTGTGCTTCTTACTGGCTTGAAATTTAATGTTTTGCACTAACATTCTTCCTTGTCTCATTATTGCAAATGTTGGCAAAGGCTTTTGTCTTTTCACAGATTATCACAGTGCTGACGGGCACTTTTTCTCAGCCTGTTCTTCTCTCCTTCTATTTAAGGGGTGGAGTGTGAATGGATTTCCTTTCACAGACCCACCCATGTGGTCCACACAAGCAAAGCTGTAACAATGATCAGATCCTTTTGTTAAAAGAGGCCTGAAGTGAACCTTGTATAAATGAAAGCCCTGGCTTTTATTATATACAAATATGAAACCGCTTAAACTCAAGGCCACCTTTAGCAAAACCCTGATTAGTAATTAGTCTGCCAACTGAGTTCTGTGAAATTCTTTACTTCTCTCTAGGGCCATGGTCCCTAGCCTTGGCTCTACATTAGAATCACCTGGGGAGCTTTTAAAACTCCTCTTGCCCTGGCTGCTGCCCTGACCAATTTAGTCACACTCTTTTGAGTGGGACTCAGGCATGAGTAATTCTAAAGCTCCTGGGTGATTCCAATGTGTAGCCAAGGTTAAGAACGTCATAGTTTATCCCACATCCAAATCACCTGACGACCTTGCTATGCTACCGAGTCTGGGCCCCACCCCAGAGGTTCTGATTCCCTGGGTCTGGCATGGGGCCAAGAATTTGCATTTCTAATGAGCTCCCAGGTGATGCTGATGCACCTGATCCAGAGACCACAGTTAGAGAGCCTCTGCCTTGGGGCTGGTTTGAGAGGCCTGGCCACCTGGGAGGCCCCTGCCCAGATTCCAGTCTGTAAAAGGCACTAAATCCTCACTAGACATATAACAAGGTAGAGGAAACTGTATTTATGAGAATTCCTGCCAGGAAGAGGACTTGGTCCTAGAGTGCGGCAGAACAAATACTAGGATAAAGTGCTTGGGGTGTGTGACCTCAATAGATGTGGCAAAATTACCTTCTGAGGAAAGTAAGTCTGTTTTGCCGTGTGAGGTATGTGAGTTAGGAACCAGAACTGAATTGCTGGTCAAGACAATAGAGCTAAGAGCAGTCCTCCTTCTCTGCCTTACACCACAGAGTGCTCTGCCTTTCCTCTATATAAACATTGGCAAATGTCTACAGAATCCTTTTGAAAGGTCCCCAACTATTGACTTGTCCTGGGCACCCACATGCCCTGGTCCCTGCTCCCCTCCAATGTGCCCCGCACAATGCTCTCTGAAGCCTCACCATGATTTGCCCCTAACTGAGCCTCTGCATCTGCATTTCCTTTGCTGAGATCAGCATCCCCAACCTGGGTGGCCAAATTCTACCTGTTGGAGCAGTATGGTTCTGCTGACTTTTGTGATATGCCAGGGGTCTGTCCTCCTTGGTGGGAAAAGTTGCTGCTTGCTGGAGACAGAGCTGGCCTCTCGTTGTGTAGAACCACGATGTTGGGACCCTTCTTGTGAAACACCAAGAATTCAAGCTTTTTCTCCTTCCCTGAGAGCCTCTAGGGGTACCTATAGGGCACTGAAGGCCTAATATTACGTGAGCTCCACTTGGACGCTTTTATTTTCAGATACAGAAAGAACATATCCTTTGCCCACTACTGAATCACTGCTTGTGCAGGGCTGAGTCAGCATAGCATTTCTATCTGTCATCTATTGCTACATAATAGGCTGCCCCCAAACTCAGTGGCCTCCAACAGTAATTCATTATGTCTCATGAGTCCTGGGTTAGAAATCTGGGCTGGGTCCAGCTAGGTGATTTTTCTTCCGGTCTCACCTGGGTCGCTCATGCAGCTGTAGTCACCTGGCATTTCAACAGAGACCTTGGTGCTGGCTGTCACTGGGCCTCGCCCCACACACTGTCTTTTGCCATTCAGTTGTCTAGCCCTGGTTTCCTTACGTGGAGGCAGGGGTGGTCCAAGAGGGCCACGGTGAAAGCCTCAAGGCCTTCTGAAGCCTGGGCTTTGGAACTCCTACAAAACCACTTCTGCCACATTCGATTGGTCAAAGCGGATCTTAATGCAGAGTCGAGGCATGGGGAAACAGGCTCCTCTCCTGATAAGAGGAGCTGCACAAAATCGTGGCCATGTTTTTCAATCTGCCACGCCATATTTAGCACTTAGCCTTTTCTTTTCAGTCAAGATGTTAGGCTGGAGTTTGGCCAAGAAAATAGTAGTGACTAATGCCTTCGCCCTTCTAAACAGTACCTGGGAATGAGCAAGTGGTCCAATGGGAGAGCTTTCTATTTGTAAATCTTTTGATTAGGGCACTCAGGCCATGACTAATGCGGGATGCCATGTCGGGGGTGGGGGTAGGGGGCTAGCCTCCTCCGAATGCTACGACAGCAGCAAGGGAGGACCGCTCACCCGCACATTCCAAATGCAGGCTGCCCTGCAGGTCTTGGGGCTTGTATCATAGGCTCTCTGAGCACCTTCTTCTGGAGGAAGAAGGAGGAAGGGAGGGAGAAAGGAGGAAACTGACCCCTGTGGATTGTTGGGCACTTTGATTTACATATATCATTTTACTCAGTCGCAGGAGGTAGGTAGAGTACTCTTAAACATGAGGGAACTGAGGCTTAGGTAAATTAAATACTTTTCCCGAGATCACAGAAATAGTAAGTAAAGCTGGAATTATTTCAATGTGATTGTCAGACTCCAAACCTCGCTCCTCTTACCACAACTTACAGCCTAGATGAAAAGGGGAGAAAGAAAAGAGCATCGATGAGAGGGTGTTGGTCTTTCCCTTCTTTCTAAACCATTCTATCCTTGGGGTTTTGCCATTTCCAAAGAATGTGAGAAGCCCCTGCTATTCCAGCTTAAAGTGGCCTTGGCAGATTCCACTGCTGCGTGTGATAGACACCATTAAAGTCTCCATTAAGACAGAATTTTAATCATGTGGGTTTTCTTATCATGGGTATTCAAGGACCTTCCAAAAAGTTCAAGTCAGAAAAAGCCATTAAAAACATGATTTTATATGGGTTTCCAAACTGCTCTCCTATATGTGGCTTTACAGATTACATAGGAGGATGGATGAGGCCAGTGCTTTTGATTCTGGAAAAGCTCTCATCAGGCAGGTCCTCTGAAAAAGCCAGGAATACCCTCTGCCAAGATTGTTTCCAGGAATCAAATATCTACTTCTCTGTGCACCTTTTAGATCCCAGAAACCTCAAAGACTTGGAGCTTTTTCTTAACGGAACTGGAGTACAGGGAAGGATGTGGATATATGTTTCAGCCGGAAGGCAGATGCTATGTGAATTGAGGGAGGGGGAGCACTGAATATGTCCCCAGGGGACGTGGAGGATGTTCGTTCTGAGCGCCTCCTAAGCACAGGTGCTGTGTATGTCAGCTCAGGCGAACCTCTTCATAACCATCCAACATGCACGCTCAACTGTTTTACCAACTGATACCCTGAGGCTCAGGGAAACTTGGTGATTTGCTGAGGGTCGTAAACTTACAGAGTATCCAGGCCAGGATTCAAACCGAGGTCTTTCTGACTTTGAAATCAGTGCTGTTTGTACTAACATTTACCCAACATATCTTGAATGATAAACTCTAGGAATTAAGAAAAACCAAAAAGTTTCGTTTTCAGGGTTTAGAATAAAAAGCTATTATATCTGTGCAGAAAAAGACAACCGTCCAAGAACATTTTCCTAGAGGGAGTTCCTTTTCAGTCTGGGATGGCCACAGCTATAGGCTTTGGTTTCCCTTTTTCTAAAGCAACTTTCCAAACTACCATATAGCAGTGTTAACTACACTGTCATGTACGTTATATCCCCAGATGATTTCCCTTTTTGATTGGAGGTCCTTGTACCACGATCACAAATGGAAGCGTTTCTTTAAGCCCTGTTGCTCCTTCTGTCTCTTCCTCCTCCTTAGATCATTCCTTTCAGATATTCAAACCTACCAGAAGTCAGGAAAGAGAAAAAAGCAGTTGACTTTTTCTTCCTTCATCCATTACTTGGAGAGGGGCAATTTTCAACACCAGCATATGACCATGTTGATCCGAATCGGAGAAAAATCCTATCCTCCTACCTATTGAGGAGTTTTACCTTTGTTCCAAGGAAATAGTGGAAAGTGTGGTCAAATGGAAATATGCTTTGAAGACAGTTACAAGGAGTGGTGATATATATTCTGCTTGAGTTTTATGATTGTTTTCTTTTTCTAAATTGGCATTAGAGAAACCAAAAAAATACATGTAAACAGATGGAAAGGCAGGATATATTAGAGGGGATTGCAAACAAAAATTCTAAAAAGCAATATAAACTCTTGTTACATCATTTTATTTATGATTAAAGGGATTGTTTTCTTTAAGGAAAACACTGTTTAACTCTCTTTTCCACTAAACGTCTCCTGATGGATCAGATTTTTGTTCTCTGTTGTTATTTGGAAATTTTTATAGCTTCAGAATCTTCTCCCTAGGGAATTCTGCTAGAAGTAGAGAAAAAAGAAAGGAAAAAAGCATGGGAATTGAGTAATTGTATTGCCCTTGAATGGACTTTGTGTACTATAACTTCTTGAGGGTTAGGAAATATTTGACACACATTGTTGATATGCAGATTAAAAGTGTTCCTGCCACTCACTCCCCATCCCATTTCCTGTCCTCAAAACTGGTAAATGAAAAATACCCTATGCAAAGTATTTGCCACACAAACTTACTTAGAAATTCAGGACACTAACATGAATGCTAATTTTCAGGAATTTCTATTTCACTTTACCTTTTTTAGACTGACTTGAACCTTAGTGATTCTATATCTAAGTATATCTTTTTAGAAATAGTAAAATCCTAAAATGTAGACATAGAGTTGTTTTTTTATTTTAACTGTGCTTTACAGGCCAAGCAGATGGGCATGGGATTGCCTTGCTAGAGTAATTCACTCATCTTTTTGGGAGAATGTTAAGTATAAACGTGGGAGTAGAAATTTCTTTTGAGAAATATGTTTTCTTACAGAGTTTTGGAATGTATATTTCCTGCCATAATTTCATGAGGAAAAACATGGATCATATTGAATTTAATTCTCCCGATGCCAATTTCATAACTGGTCATCATTCTAGGTTTATGTCCAACTTCCACTGTGAGTTCAGGCACGCATAGACTTTTATTTTAGAACATTTTAATATATTCCCTTAAAAAAGTGCTCAAGCAGTTATCATCAGTTAACCCATTATATTAATGCCCGCTCTCTCTCTCTCTCTCTCTTTTTTTTAAAGATGCAGGAAAGCTTGGTCAAATGATAAAGGTGTTTTATCTCAGGAACTTGGGGGTTTTTTTTGTTTTTTTAGGTATGTGTTTTTTTGGTGAGGAAGATTGGCCCTGAGCTAACATGAGTTGCCAATCTTCCTCTTTTTTTTTTCTCCCCAAAGCTCCAGTACATAGCTGTATATCCTAGTTGTAAGTCCTTCCAGCTCCTCTTTGTGGGATGCTGCCACAGCATGGCTTGATGAGGGGGTGCTAGGGTCCATGCCCACGAACCAAACCCACAAACCCTGGGCAGTCAAAGCGAAGCACACCAACTTAACCGTACGTCACCAGCAGGCCCCCGTAACCCATGATATTTTATCTCAAGATATAAAGATGGTTGTATTCATTGTACTAGGCATTGACCATTGAAAGTGTCTTATTTTGTGAAATTCACTGTGAATTTACTGAATTGAGTCATACTGAAGTGAGTCAGCACAGAAGTGAATCAGAATGTGACTCCCTATACTCAAAAATGTGTTATTCAAAAACAAGATCTACAGTCTTGAGGTGATCTCTATTTGTTGCCTGTAGATAATCTTCTATGCTTCTTGGTATTCACCTAATCTACTTCTAGATGACTCACGTCCTAAGAGGCTGCTCAGGGCTGAAAGCTCTTTGAGAGGAAGAACTTGGTTTTGATCCATCTTTGCAGCTGTGATTCCGGTTCAGTGCCTGCCACATAGTATTCAGTCAATAAATGCTGGCTGAACTGACTGAAACTGTATCCTAGCCATTCCGCTGGGTCTCACAGGCTTTTGTAGGAGTTGTGGTTCCACACTGGTTCATTTCTAAGAATCTGTGTGTGAGCATGGGTGGAGAAGGCTGGCTAAAATGTGTCTAAGTGCTGGCAATAATTCTCCCTACACATCTGTAATGTTCTGTTCCTTCCATTTGGGCCATCCTCTGGTTCCAGTGACCCTTTTCTTGTCCTTAGCTGAGCTGGCCATATTTTCCTGAGGTGATTCTAGACTCAGAATTCAGAATGAAGATCTAAGCTGCCCAGCCACTAGAGAAATGGTTCCCAAGAGATTTTCCCTTTAGATGAGCCCTTCTGCTGGAGTACTCTTAGCTGGTCAAGGTTTAGCACAAACAGCACAGAAGAGACAGTTGATTGAGATCCTTAATTTCTAGGTACACCAACACAGCCTAAAGATACTAGGGAAGCTTACTGTTGCCGCCATTGTTTTTACCATCTGGGATAAGGACATTTGAGTGGGAAAACTATTTCCTATTGGCTATGGACCATCCACAGTGTTGGCTAGGAAGAAGAGAGAAAAGGAAGGCCAAGTTAAGTCCTGGCTGATGTATCACATCTGATCACTTTCTTTTGTTTTATTCCCCTCATTGCTGCATCCCCATCCCAGAACTCTTCCATGATTTCAAAATATAACTTCAAAAAGCACAATGTGACCTGGGTGGCATACCTTCTAGAGAATGTTCTGTTGTGGCTTTTTTTCCATGGCTAGTGAAGTCACATAAATCCCACACTAAACAAAAAAAACTCAAACCAGAGCACTGGAAGAAGATAATAGGGCTTTCTCCTCTCAGCAGAGAGGTCAAAGGAAGCAGAGTTGTAGAAGCAAGAGAATTAAGGGCAGTTGGTAAAATAAAACAAAGTTTAAAAAGTAAAGATGACCTTTAGAGGGTTTGAAGCTTTGGAAGCCTTTGAAGGAGAGAAAAAGAGAGCCTGGTGTTTCCTTGAGCAAACACGCACTCATTCTTCAGGTTTTACCTTCAACGTTATTCTTCTGAGAAAACGTCCCTCACTCTCTGGGCTGGGTTAGCTTCCCCCGCATCTGGTCCTTCCCCATGATAACACACAAATATAATGTAATTTTATATTTATATGAAAAGTCATTTATAAGTATAAAACTGCATGTATCTATATAAACTTTGTTGTTCAGCTTAAGTTATAAACACTTTAAAGAAAGCAGTCTTGTTTATTATTGTATCCTTCTCTTAGTATATGTTTAAAATACTAAAGAGAAGAATAAATGGTGAGGTTAAAGATTGGAGAAATCAGCAAGGTGAAGGGGGTGAGAGGAAGGGGTCATATCGGGAATGCAGTAGGGAAAAACCCAGGGTTGGCTGGCAGTGAAAGGGAGATAAGAAACATAGATAACTGAGGGAAAAGAGTTCCCAGACTCCTGGAATCATGGATGGGTGTCCAAGCCTTCACCCAGGGCATCAACCCCATCCAGGGAGGTGGTGGTTGAACTTTGTGGGGACAGCTCTGGTATTGGGGACCTTACTACCGCTCTACAGAGTTCTTCCTTCTGGTTTCATGTTACTTCTACTTAGTGGTTTTAGTCTTGTCCTCCAGAATGAGCTGATTCATGATCTATTTTAAAGCCTCTTAGGCTGATAGCCAACTGGTAACAGAAGTTGGTGTTTTGTTTTTTTCTCCCATCAGAGATGTGATATTTTGGATGATATCAAAAAGCCTAATTCTGGAAACAAATTTCTAGATAGATTAATGAAAGTATATAAGTAAAAAGCTCTGAGAATTAAAACCAGCATTCTCCAGGTTTGGGGTACAAATGACTTTAAAAAACATTCAGTAAATTATTTCTTTAAAAATTGGGATACTCGGGTGGAAGCATACTGCTTTTAATGGGTTACTTTCCCTTCCAGACCCTTGACTCTCAGCAAAATTTATAGAACATTAATTTCATCTGAGATAAGATTCTTTTAAAGTTCGTAAAATCTTAGGAAGGCACAGCTTCCTAATTTCCTTAATTTACTATGTAAATTAAGCGAGTCTGAAGAAAACATGAAAATTAAAGGAACCCAGAATTAAAAAGAACAGTTCAGTCAACATGCCCATCCCATTGTTTAAGCAGGATTAGTCTCCAAAACATGTGTAATGAAAAGCAATTGTATGTCAAATTGTTTAATTTAGAAGGAAACTGACTTTGACAACAGAGACACAATGGTCAAGAATAGTGTTTAATGAGTCTTAGAAAATATGCTAACATAGCTTTCAAAAACTCAATTCCCTTATGATGGATAACTTTATTGCACACTCTTGGCCATTTAAATCTCAAAGGTCAGAGGGTTTGTATATATTATTGGTTACAAAGACAGAGATCTCTCAAGTTTCCTCTTAGTGAGTGAATTTATAAAGCACCTTCTTTATAGACAGTCTAAAGTACTCCAGAAAAATGTTTTCCATGGAGTTTAGACTTCATAAACTGTAAGAAAGTAAGCTTAAAATTAATGTAAGCACTTCATCATACTCAGCCTTCCAGTCTCATTTTATTTCTCCTCTATTTTTATATGCAAATGATACTTTGTCTTTATTTGTAATGGATTATAAGGTTGAAGAATATATGAAAAGAACAGACCAAATATTGGGTTAGCTATAATAATGTTTTCTGCTTTTTCTTGTATGAATAGCTAGCATGTTAAGGTGCATGTTTGCTTGCCTGTCTGCTATCTGCTTGCTAGCCTTTCTTCTTCTTCTTCTTTTGTTTTTTTTTGCCTAGGAAGATTCACCCTGAGCTAACATCTTTGCCAGTCTTCCTCTATTTTGTATGTGAGCTGCCGCCACAGCATGGCCAGTGATGAGTGGTGTAGGTCTGCGTCCGGGAACCAAACCTGGGCCACTGAAGCAGAGTGTGCCAAACTTAACCACTAGGCCATGGGGCTGGCCTCTTCTTTTTCATTTTTTTTATACAAAAATTTTAAGAAATTATTTTGAATTCAAAATTAAAACTTCAGCATGATACATTTTTTTTTTTTTTTTAAAGATTTTATTTTTTTCCCCTTTTTCTCCCCAAAGCCCCTCGGCACATAGTTGTACATTCTTCGTTGTGGGTCCTTCTAGTTGTGGTATGTGGGAAGCTGCCTCAGCGTGGTCTGATGAGCAGTGCCATGTCCGCGCCCAGGATTCGAACTGACGAAACACTGGGCCGCCTGCAGCGGAGCGCGAGAACTTAACCACTCGGCCACGGGGCCAGCCCCCAGCATGATACATTTTTTTATGATTACTTAGTAGCATCACAACATACAGCTCCATGATGTATTCATTTTTTTCCAGAAAGAACTGTGTGTGAATCTGAAGATTATCTATGTTACATGACAGGTTATAGGCAGTGGCTAAACTAAAATGTAAAAGTTCTCATTCTCATGCTTTAACATATGGCAAGCTCCTACCTTGAACTGATAAAATATCTCCCAGATCTTTTCTGTGGTGCTTTTCTTCCTAAGGGAACCCACAGGGATCCACGTAAATAGCATGAAGATGAGATCTGGAGAGCTGCTGTCATTGTCTCCGGAGATGCCTGGAACTTTGGTATTGAAGAGTAATGGACACAGAGTATTTGGTAAAGGATTTGGTGGTAGACCAAATTGTAAACCAAATGTCATGTTAAATAGGGAAAACTTTAGATTTTAAATTGTGGCTCACATACATACTGAACTATGCTTCCAGACTAATAATTTTTTATTTTAAAAGAATATGGAGGGTACCTTTGGCAGAACTGAAACTTGTAATCCTAAACAATTTAGAGCAGTTTGAGCGTTTTATTAGTATTAGTACTATTCCTAATAATGCAACTCTATCCAAATGCTCTTTCAGCTGTACGCATTCTCACACTGACTTGATACTTGATTCTTATATAGCAAATGATTCTAAAGAGGGTGCATCAATTGATGAAAGATTAACAACCACCACCAAAAATCAATTACTTCCGTTAAGCCAAGTGTCGTATATTTAATCCTGCATGTATTGCGTGTGTTTTTATTGAAATTGTACCTCTACTGAGCAATCTCTTTTCCAGGTGTTGCTAACCTGAAAATTAATATATTCTGGCCTGAAATAACTTGTGAATTGACATAAACTAACACTACTGGTGACTATGATCCATTGTATGTAAGAGGACATCAGGTCCAGTTTCCCCACAGTCCTCTGAACAGTAACATTGGATAACAACATAGGCCAGTGGGGAGTATAGTCCCCACTGTAAATACATACAAAAATGGAATGTATTGCCTGCTATTGAGAGAGAAACCAACATGTGTCCAGGCCCTGCCTACTGGACAAAACCTTCCTCTGTGCATTTTTAGGGTGTGAAGACCATTTGTTCTGTTCATCTCCCTTTGTATAACTGACCAGATGAAGGTGTGACAGGCTTTTCTGCCAAATACTTTATGAGCTGTGTCTCGTGCCCTGTCAACCAGAGCTTGACCCTTGCTCCAGGCAGCTCAGATAACTTCTATGACATTGTATGGTAAATTGAAGTGACGGGTTGTTAGACAGCTCTGTGGAGGTGGTTTCTGAACCTATTCAATAAAGAACAGCGGTATGGGAGTAAAGCATTTTTTGGGACAAGGTAACTTGTTGGTTGGCAGGAGATTTCTCACTGACCAACCTTAATTAACTCTGATGTCACATGAAAAGGAGCTGTGCATGGGTACAGGTCATTGGGAGGGTAGGCTCCTGATGGTAGCCTAGTGACAGGCCTAATGATAAATGAATGTGCCCTGTTAAACCATGACCCTCTGAGAAGGCAGTGTCGAGTAAAAAGCTCAGAGAGGTACACTGAAGACATGCCCCCTCGTAAACATTGACAGTAGGAATGTCGATGGTATTAGAGTACTTTTCTCTTGGTAAACATCTTAAACCACACAGATTTTTTCTTTTAAATGGCTTTTATAAAGTTTAAGGGAAAATGAGTCAAATCAAAAGCCCATGCATGGGTGGAACAAAGACTGTCCAAGTTCTGAATATTTTAGACATCAGCCACTTCAGTGGCTAATAGTGTGGTGTCCTCTGTGCCATGTGCTGCTAAAGCTATTTATGGGTTTTGTTGAGCAACAATTAAAATGTGAATTGTAAGACAGCTTTAAAACAAACAAATCATAGTAGAGATATAATCAAATGAATATATCTATAGGGTAGTGCCAATGCTAAATGCTGAAATTAAACATTTAAATCATTTTTTTCACTGTTTTTTACACCTGAATTCAAAACATAAAACTTATATAGATGAGTATTTTAAATTTTCTATGAAGGCACGGAGATCAGAGCCTTCACATTTCAAGTCTAATGATTTGGAAATTACTTAGAACAGCAAAAACTCTAAAGCAAGAAGCCGGTGAATTCCTTTTGTGGGTCTGTGTGGTGAAACAGTGCGTTCAATGGAATGTAAAGACGTAAAGGGAAATAGCAGGTTCCTGGGACAGCAGCTTTCCACAAATTAAATGTATTGTTACCAGACAGCAGCTACCTAAACATTCAGCCTTTTGTGGATCCTGAGATCACGAGCACAATTACCCTAATCTAAAATATCCTGTGTGTCCATCTAAAGTCGCAAATAATCTTATCTCTATAAGGGATTAGTCAGCAGTGAGGCAGAGCTTCATGCTATTGCCGAATACAAGTCAATTTCTAAATCCCAGCCTGGAAAGAGCTTTCCTTATGTCTAAGAGAATGAACAGTGCAATTAAAACATACACATTCAAAACCTCCTTCATTTCTATAGCCACCTCCCCACCACACGTAAGACAAACTTGACGTTTTCACGGAGAGAAAAGTGTACGCACACGTGTAGGTAGGTATGTATAGGTGCATGTATTTATGGAAACATCTTTCATTTCTTTAGGTTCTTCCTTGACTTAAGGCCAACTGTTTTGGAGAAAAAAATAACATCTTAAAAACTAAGATCATGGCTAATTGTGGGGCTCAAGTTATGCTGCTACCATACAAATTCCCACACCTTTCCCATCTTCAGTTTAGTCTGTTGGTAGATGGAATGTGAACCCTCTGATCTTTCTCCATCATGCTAGAAGTGAGAGAAAAATGCACATTATCACGCCCTCCATCAGAGCATGGTGCCTGTAAGTTTAGCTAGTGGTGTAGTCTTCACTTAAGGCAGTTCTAATCAGTGCATTCAGTTATAATGCACACTACATAGTATCTGATAAATTCTGTAACACAGGCATGACACAGAGGTTGAGACCAAGATTTAACTTTTTATTAAGTACGAGAGCCCTGTAGGAATTAGCATGTCAAACAAAAATCTCGGTGGATTCTAGAAATTTGGTTCATCTGCAATTGCATTCTTAACCTTTCTCCCACCCTTGCCACCAACAAAAAAGATTCTATGAGATTTAGTCTATGAGACGTAAGCTTTTAATAACCTACATCTTAAGGAAAGAATATCTTTTTTTATTATGAATTATGTTCAATTAACCTCACACAACCTTGGCAAAAGCTCACAGTCTTAAAATCAAATTTTAGAAATATGATACTTGGGGATTTATATTTAGATAAAGAGGTCATTTATCATGTAGGATTATGTACTATTGAAAACATGGTATGCAAAATCAAAGACAGATGCATATCATTTGACATAAATCTAGTATACAAAGCTATGTGTTAAAACAAATAAATTAGAAATCAATGATTTTAATATAAAAGGAAACACCAATAGATTTCTTCAGAGAGCTCTAGTGACATAATTTTCAATGTGACTCAGTTTGCTAAAATTCTAATTTAAGTAGTTAAAATTTGAAACATGCAATTAGAAGTGATTTTAAATGAGCATTAAATTAAATTTGAAATATTGTAATTTGGGGGAACAGTGATTTTTTTTGCAATGTTTATAAAACTTTTAATATATAAATAGTGATGTTATTGAACATTAAGGAAAAATTATTTCTCTAAAATCAGCCTATCCTAAACCTTTTAGCTGGAAAAACAACTAGTATAAAATCTAACACTGATGGGTCATATGTGGCAACAATGTTCAAAATAGCTCAATATTCTAGGGCTTCAACTTAACTCTGTGATTACTTTAGTCACGTTGGTTTTTTTCATAGCAGCTTTATTGAGATAAAATTCACATACCATAA
This sequence comes from Equus przewalskii, assembly GCF_037783145.1. NCBI lineage: Eukaryota > Metazoa > Chordata > Mammalia > Perissodactyla > Equidae > Equus > Equus przewalskii. The sequence goes on along the minus strand of NC_091846.1, from coordinate 8,018,268 downwards.
AACTCACCACTTTAAATGATATAATTCAGTGGTTTTTTAATATACTCTCAGAGTTGTGCAACCATTACCACGATCTAATTTTATAACGTTTTTCATCACCCCCGAAAGAAACCCCATGCCCATCATCAGCCCCTCTCCATTCCCCTCTCCCCCAGCCCCCAGCAACCACTAATCTACTTTCTGTCTCTCTGGATTTGCCTGTTCCGGATATTTCATGTAAATGGAATCATAAAATATGTGGCCTCTTGTGACTGGCTCCTTTTACTTAGTGTAATGTTTTTGTTTTTTGAACAACAGATGTTTATTTCTCATAGTTCTAGAAGCTAGAAGTCCCAGCGCAAGGTGTCAGCAGGTTTGGTTTCTTTTGCGGCCTCTCTCTGTGGCTTGTAGACAGCTGCCTTCTTGCCGTGTCCTCATATGGCCTTTGTTCTGTGCCAGCATGTTTTCAATGCTACAGGTTCATGCCATGTTGTAGCATGGATCAGTACTTCATTCCTGTTTATTGCCAAATATTCCATTGTATTAATATACTACATTTTGTTTAGCTCTTCATCATTGATGGATATTTGGGTTGTTTCTACTTTTTTGGCTATTCTAAGTGATGCTGCTATAGACATTTGTGTACAAGTTTTTATGTGGACATGTGTTTTCAGTTCACCTGGGAAGATACTTAGGAGTGGAATTGCTAGGTCGTATGTTTAACCATTTGAGGAAGTGCCATATTATTTTCCAAAGTGATTGCACCATTTTACAATCCTACCAGCAATATGTGAGGGCTCCAATTTCTCCACATCCTCACCAACACTTGTTATTGTCTGTCTTTTTGGTCTGAGCTATCCTAGTAGACGTAAATTGGTATCTCACTGTGGTTTTGATTTGCATTTTCCTGATGACTAATTAATGTCTAGCATCTTTTCATGTGCTTATTGGTCATTTATAAATCTTTGGGAAAATATCTATTCAGATCCTTCATCCATTTTGAAATTAGGTTGTCTTTTCAGTAGCCATAAATATTTTTTAAATGTGATTTCTAACTTGTACATTGGTATCAATTATTGTGATCTCAGGATCATGGAACTTTTAGGCTGGAAGAGATTGTAACAGTCTAAGTCCAGCCCCCTCTGTTGGCAGATGAAGAATCTGAGGCTTAAAGTGACAAGCCCATGGCCATAACAGAGCTAGCTAGTAGCAGAGCTAGGGACATTAATGATTCTAAATCAAAAGTGAAAAAACATAGGCGTTTCATGATTTATATTTGAATAAGGCCCCTTTCTTACAGAGAATAACCCTTTGATTTCAATAAAGTAGAGGCAAAGCAGTAGCATCTGAAAGGAAGAGGAGCTAATGAGGAACTTGTCTTGAAGTTGTATACAGGTAGTAAGGACACTGTTTTTACTTAGATCAATACAAATACCAGTTTCCTACAGATACTTTTAGTCAGACTTTACATAAGAGTCTTCCTTCAGTCTTCAAAGTGATGGCCAGGGCTGTCTCGTTCATGATGACCTATAGTGGGAGCTCACTCTTTTAGTGTCATGCACGGTAGCTTTGAAAAAAGAGCCTCAATCATTTGGGCTTTGGATTTTGTTGCAAAATAAAGTCACACTTTACTTGGAATTTTACTCACTTTCCCACTGAAGTCAAAGAAAGCATTCCACTTTGCCTCATGAAATGAAGGTGGGGAATGGAGAGTGGCATTTTAGAACAGTCTGCGCATGGGCTTTCTACCAGAGGTTTGGCATGTGGAGAGAAGGGATTTTTGTCAAAGAATCCTAAAGTTCTATTCTCTTTATAGCTACCAGATAATACAGAACAGACAAACAATGAGTAAAATATTCAGACAAGAAGAATACAAAGTGTCAGTGTTCACATAAGTCCGTGTACACATACTGGTTTTTTGATAAACCACACTGCTATTAGCCCACACTGCTTGATCGTACAGTTTTTCTAATAAAGAAGCATGTGATAAAGCCCATTTCCATGGTCTGCCACAAGTTTTTTGTTTTGTTTTATTTAAATAATAATTTTCCTGATATAAGGAGATCTCTTTGCCCCTCATGATTATATTTGCAGTTGACTTTGATGAAAACAGTAGTTCACAGACCACCTAGTTCCCTGAGAGGACAATAATTCTTTTAAACCAGACTTCTGGGCTACTATGACAAACAGTGGAAAGTTTTGATCCCCATCTGAGCTTCACAATGGGGGAATCATTGTTAAATTATAGCACTCCACCCTTGGCAATGAAGTATCCTGTGGATTGTTTCTAAATGGGCATTGTGACTCTGAGTTACTTAGTGAGAAGAGCAAGCTGAGTTGCACATGGTGTGAAGATGTACATGTATATGGATGTGTACATATTTATATCTTTATATATATTACTATTGAGATCGAGAAAGTGTGTGACATGCAATAGATACTCAAAAAATGTTAGTTAAATCTTCATTACTCAAGTAGGTGTATGGACATTAAACTGCTTCAAAGAAGTGTTTTAAGGCCTGATGTAATTTCAAAGCATTTGAGGAATAAATATTTCACTTTCCTTTTTCCTTACTAGTTTTCCTGTTAAACTGTAGTCTTGGCACCTCCATTAATCTTTATGAGATTCTAGTTTCTTATGAAGAGAAGAATGGTGATGTACTCAAAGTGGCCAGTTACTTGGAAATACAATTTCCTTATACTTCTCCTCTCTTTTTGTTTTAATCAACCACTTTTATCTAACTTCCTCATTCCAAGTGCAACATTCATTGATGTCAGCGGAGACAAATTATATAGCAAAATGTTCTCTCAGCATTTTCCCCCTAAACTTTCCAATAACCCCATTTTTTTCTCAGGGTCTTATTTAACCACTCCTTTTTGTTGTCATCTTTTAGTTGGAGGATGGAATGTCCAATGCAGAGAGGAACGTGCAGATGGCACATCCTTTGAGGAATCTTCTCTATGTAACATTTCTCTCAGCTGTGATTTGGGTAGTTCTTTGAAGTCAAAGGTTCTCTCTGATGAGGGTCAGGAGTACTGGTATTCTAGGGTGCTGATAAAGAAAGATTCATACAATTTGGTAACCAAAATAGCAGGCAGTGGGATTCACCTCATATGAAAAGGGAGGCTTCTTCCCCATGGCCTCTCCTGGATGAGAAAGCTCATTACCTCCACACAAACCACAGAGATACCTACAAGGAATGCCAGAATTTTCCACAGGAAGCTTTGCTGGATCTTTTCCAGCACATGAACAATTGCTCAATTAAATCCCTAGAGTTCCATGCCATAGAAAAAGGCAGAAACTATTCTGGCCTGGAAATTTTTCAGGGCAGGTGTTATCACTTGCTAGCTGTGGCTGTAGAAAAACCTCGTGCTCCCATGGATCACTGATTTTGAGCTACACGTTGCCTCAGGAAACTCATAAAGGTGAGCTAAGTACAAAATTCTTCCCTAGGTACCTGAATGGGTTGACTTGTTCTATGGGGTTATTTGATAGACCAATTCATCTATATGAAACAGTAATTTTCATTTAAATTAGTCAATATTGAGCCATTTTTTTCTAGTAATAATTTGATACTAGGACCTTCTGTATATAGAAGTTACTTTATGGGGCCAGCCTGGTGGCCCAGTGGTTAAGTGCACACGTTTGGCTTTGGCAGCCCGCGATTCATTGGTTTGAATTCTGGGTGTGGACCTAACTACTGCTTGTCAAGCCATGCTGTGGCAGGCGTCCCACATGAAAAAGAGGAAGATGGGCACAGATGTTAGCTCAGGGCTGGTCTTCCTTAGCAAAAAGAGGAGGATTGGCAGCAGATGTTAGCTCAGGGCTAATCTTCCTCAAAAAAAAAAAAAAGTGACCTTAAAAGTACTAATTTATATCTCCAGCAATACTAGAAAAGCAGATAATGTTAATTTAATATCTTTGCAACTACACACCCAGCAAAAACTCTCTGAGAGAAGTGGGAGGAAGTGATTCTGCTGTCAGGGACAGTGGGCATCTGTCACATATCAGACATCATGCCCACACCTAGAGGACACAGCACTAAATCCTCACACCACATCTGTGAGGCAGATCGTGCGTTTTCCAGTTCTACACATGAGGATACCAAGAAGCAGCAATTAATGCCAAGGCCATACAGTTAGTAAATGGAGAAATTAAGCTTTCAATGCAGATTTTTAAGTGAGTCTAGTTTTCTCTGAGATCTTAGGACCCGAGAGAAACACTAGAGAGCACTGCTAGACTTAAGTGGAATTGACACATAGATCTCATCTCACAGATCTGTGAGCTGACGTTAAAACCTAGAGCACCATTCAGCTCAATCTTCTACCTTGAATTCCACTGCATAAACCTATTTCTTTCAGAAAAAATATTCTCTAAGATTGGCTCCAAATACTTAACTCTTCTCCTTCCAAGAATATCTTCCCTCCCTCCCTTAACCCTTATCCCTGCTAATCCTGGGCCCCTGATCTCCTGCTTTGGCCTGGCATTGCAGCTGCCTCAACAGGAATTGGCGGGGGGGGGGGGGGGGGGGCCGAGGAGGAAGAGCAGAGGATGGGGGGAAGAAGGAGGCAGGAGAGATCTTTATTGCTATTTATTCTGATTAGTCAGTGAGAGCTTCAGGACAGGATCAACCTCTCCTGAACCAAAGGCTCAAAGAATCATGGGACTGGGAATGTCAGAAATGGAAAGTCAGAGATCCAAAGTCATCTAGTCTAATCTCTCATTTTCCAGATGAGAGAACTGAGATCTGGAGAGAGAGGTGACTTGGCCAGGGTCACATCACTAGTCACTAGGATATATAATATTATTGTGCTGCATGGAGATATATAGACTTTAAAGCACCGCTGAACAGCTTATTTCATTGTCTCACAACAATCCCCATGACATATGCTTGTCAAGTGTCACGTAGGAGTGGATGGTTCCCTTTTTTCTGTTCCATTATAGAGGGAACTTGGAGATGATGTGAAACAAACCAAATGGCTTCTAAAACTGATTTTGATTCTATAATTAGTTTTCCAAATGAGGAAACTAGTTCAGAAAGAGAAATGACTAGCCCAAAATATAGCTTACCTAATGACTGAGTTATGTCTAGAACCCAAGAAAATTTCTATCCTTTGTATTCAGAAAACAGATCAGACAGGCCTGAATGACGAGATGACTTACAATGGTAGAAAGTTCAGTATTAGAAATATATTTTGTATGAGATTTAATACTGAGAGTTATCAATGTTGCTATATATTCTTAACATGGTTGCATTTTGAACCATGTATGAATCTATTAATGTTCTAAAATGATGGGCTTTTGGATATTATTTAGACCACTTGATATAATAGGATATATAATATTTGTAAGCAAGGCTTGGGCTGGAAAAAAATTGTGAATTAAGAGAAATGTGTATTAGATGTACCTTTTTGTATATGCAAGTAAGTTAAAGATGAAAGTTACCTTTATGGAAAGATACACCTTTTTTGAAAAAAAAAGATGAGAGGGCAATTTGCAAATAATGCATTTCAAAAATTTGTTTTCCAGGATCTAGTTCAGGTTCAAAATTAAAAGGTCCTGAACTGAGTTTAAAAGGCACCCAGCACGTCATGCAAGCAGGCCAGACGCTGTATCTGAAATGCAGGTCAGTGACTGTTGGTTTGGGGATAATCTGGTTGCCTTTCCTAAGGGAAAGCATTCCCTGGCCAAGTGGGAAGGTCTCCTCTTGGAGGAGAAAGGCAGTGACCTCAGCTGTCTCTCGTGATCTGCTGGGGGAAATCACAAAGGGGGAACGGAACAGATGCCCCAAACATTTTGCATCTTTATTCTGAGTTGTTTAAAAGCTTTTCTAAATGTGTTGCTTTTCTGTAAAGAAGAAGATGACTACACTTAAGAAAGGACCTCAGATTAGAGCTTCCTAATGAAATGAATGCTTAGGAACTGGCCCCAGCCCTAATTCTGTTTTCTTTTCTTATCTGTGATTGCAGGGGGGAAGCAGCCCATTCCTGGTCTTTGCCTGAAACGGTGACTAAGGAAAGCAAAAGGCTGAGCATAAGTAAGTCTGCCTGTGGAAGGAACGGCAAACAGTTCTGCAGCACTTTGACCTTGACCACGGCTCAGGCAAATCACACTGGCTTCTACAGCTGCAAATATCTGTCCATGCCTGCTTCAAAGAAGAAGAAAACAGAGTCTAGAATCTATATATTTATTAATGGTAAGACTCATTTTCTAAATTCTGTTTGCTATAGCTTTGTGGTGGGTCATAAATCCACCCTGATCCACTGGAAAGGGGGCTTTCCTAGTGAGTATGAAAGAAATGGGCCAGGGAAGAGATTCTACCCTAGTTGCGGAATCTTTTAGAATGCATTTTCAATGCGTTTCTTGAGTGTCAATTTCAACTAGAATTTTCAAGGAGCAGTCAGTCAATTGTATGCTCTCTGAAGGGAGAGATTCTGGTCTATTTTGTTCAGCACTGTATCCATAGTTCCTATAATAGTATCTGGCACATAGTTGGATGAATAAATGAAAGACAAGATTTTAGTTCTATTTCTTAATTATTGAGAAGCCCAAAATAGAATACAAGATTTTTTGGCCTTTAACACAACTGTATTCTCTTATATGTTGGAATTGTAAAATATTGTTTTTTCTACTAAATTCATAAATGTAATGTTTCTAATGTCTCTTGAATGTTACAAAATTGGTTCTAGTTGATGATGTATTATTTCATGTTCATTAAGCAAGTATTAGAATGATATAAGAGCTGGCATGTGCCATTATATAGTGGAAAGGGCAATAGGTAAAAATGAGTCATTTTTTGGTAATAATTTTTATGGTCCTATTTTTCCCACCTTAGAGAATGAACGAGTGAAGTAATATTGAGAGGGAAGAAATGCAAAATCCTTAAAGAAATATAAACTGACAATAGAAGGGATCCCTGAGGAAGAATAAGGAAGATGGCCTGTCATTTTTTTCTGCCTTGATTACTTGTAGCCCATTTTCAAAACCTGTTGAGAGGGATTAAAAAGAAAAAGAGGCTCTAGAGAACAGAAAATGAAATTAGTAGGCACCTCAGGTACAAAGTCAAGTTAAAAAACAAAACAAGACAACCAACCATCAGTATCAATAGCCTAAATACACATTGTGGGTCTCCCTCCTGGGGAGTTAAAGAAGTGGGTCTTTGTATTGGAGGCAGTACCATAGAATTACGTTTTGGGGGGATTCTTGTTGAATTTTTGAAATAAGGCAACTAGACAATGTTTTTCCCAAGCATAATATGTGTAATCATCCGGATTCAGGATTAGTCTTAGGAGACAGCAGAACAGTTGTATGATGTTGGCAGGGACATCTTCCTATCAGCCTGATTTTGACTGAGCCACTCTTCTGTCCCTCTTCCTCCAAACTCTTTTTACATTTTGCACTTTCCCAGGGGGGTAGATAACTGAAGGAGGAAACAACTTTCCAGCTGGTTGCCATCATAGGAATGCAATCAGCCCACTTAAAAATAAGAGGAGGAAGTAGGCCAAGGATCTTTGCTTGGCGAAGTCAGCCCACTTCTACAGGAGGGAAGAAAGGGTGGCAGCAGGAAATGAGGCAGGGTGCAAAAGGTGCAGAATGAAGAAGGGGAGCTTTCAGAGGGGTACTTTTGCAGCTTAGGGAGAAAGCAGACGCAAACTTGATAGTGGTGGAAAAAATTATGTACTCAGTCATCTGTTCTCTTTTTCGAGTTCCACATAGTAGGTTATGTTCTTTCTGACACTTGTAGAGGAAAGAAAACTTTTTATTCCTGTCTCTCTGAGGGGTGGGGGAAAATTCATTCATACTAAAATTCTCATAAAACTTTCTCCTATGGGTTTGTCAGAGTCTAATTTGCTAATCCAATACTTTAATGAGTAAAAGAAGACCATCTCTTTTTTTTCTCTAGAAAATAACTTTCAGTTATTTTCACCTTTAACTCCTACACTATTCAAGAGATCTCATGGGTTTATAGAGCCAGCAGGTAGGGAGCGCGGAACTCATCTTTTTCAATCCTCTTTTATAACAGAAGGGAAACTTAGCTATTTAGAATGATTTCCATTTTGACTATACAACAGAGTAGATCTGGCAAATAACCATTACTTGGGGTGTCAAATCACTTGTTAATCTAAGCCCCATGAGGGCAAGGTCCATGTCTGTTTAAATTACTTTTGTCTGCAGTGTCCCTCCCTAGTACAGTGCCTGGCACATAGTGAGAATTCAGTAATATTTGTTGAGTGAATATATGAAGCAATTAACACAGGCTGTGTGGAATACTATATTGAAATTGGCATTGAGGATTAATTCCAGGCTAAGTGGGAAAGAATGCCATGTTTGATTATTGATGTCTGTTATGAGATTGGGAGGGGAAGTAGTGGCCATTATGTCATGTATTTATCATGTCTGCTCTTCTGTAGTAGTCCAAAGACATTAGCATAAAGTTACAAGTCCCATGTCTCAAAACTTACCAACACACAATTTGGTTGGACATTAGGAAATTGTCTATTTCAAAGACCGTGTTTTTGGAGAGGGGAAGATTGTGAAGTGTATTAGTTGTGTTTCATAGGACATTACTATGGAATATATATAAGTACTGTGAATACTATATGAGTTCATTGGGAAAAAATATTATAATGATACTGCTATTTTTAATTAGCCCTAATACTAGAAGATATGTGAGGCAATAATAGTAGCCATAGAAGAGCACCTGAAGCCTCTTTGTTAATTAATTTAATTAGCAAAGATTTAGGGGACACTTGCTATGTGCCTGTAACTCTACTACTCTGTATAATAACACCAATTTCGTCTCTTTCCTGGCAAAGTGACTTTGGTCTCATAAACACACTGTACTGAAGTCCAAGGTAGCTGTGATGTCTAATTCTCTAAAAGATGTAACTTTTCCAAATATCCTTACATTTTACGCATTTCCTATCATCTTATTTTATTCTCTTTCTGAGAAAATTTGTCTTATGCTTCCATTTTTATTGAATACCTACTACATTACAGGTTTAATTTCATTCAGGGCACAAAACTCATCCCTGACTCAAGATTGTCTCTGGGATTAACAAAACTCCGACCAGTTCCTAATACACAGCTGTGATTACTCACTAGATATTAACTGGTTATTACTTGTTTATGATTGTTAAATATTTACTTTAGAGCACATTATTCTATTTGGAGTACTTTTGCCCCTGATAAGCACCTACAGCTGTGTTCGCATTTTATTTTGGTTTTCTATAAAGATGAGAAACACTGTTAGACACATCTTTTGAAAAGGCATAGATTTGTAGCTGATAGGGTTCCGAGAAAAAGACACAGGGCTACAACTTTATCTATATAACACCAAATCCAGCATGTAGATTATAAATAAATATGACTTAGACATTATCGATTGCCTGCTGTGTAATAGGCACAGTTCCCACCTGAGCACTAGTTTGGACATAACATCTGATATGCAGTGTACAGAAAAATCAATATCACCACTTTATCATTACAGCTTGTATAAATCCACCAAACCTCTGACATAATGTACTATATTAATTTAATTACTCAAGTAATTATACTTTACTTGACTTAAATACTGAATTGTCTGGTAAATTAAAATTTCCTTTAATATAACTTCTAACATTTGTAGTTTCTTTTCATTTAAACAAATGGTTTTGTTTACATTCTGCCATTTAATTCTCACAACGGTCCTGTGAAGTATTCTTCTCTTCATTCTACAGTGAAGGATCTAAGACCCGCTTCACATGGAGCCTACGTGGGGAGCAAGGGAAAAGTGTTAGCACCACAGTAAGGTGGCCAGATTTTTCCCTTCAGAGTCCCAGTGGCGGGGGGGGGATCAGGGCGGGCAAGACTGAGGCAGGAAGACCAGGTAGGGGCTGCTGTGTGCACTGAGGCAGGAGAGCTGGCGGCCCAGGTCACTGTGGTACCCGCGGGGAAGGAGAGAAATGGATGGGCTGGAGGGAGTCAGGCAGCTTTGGAGAGTGTGTGGATCAGGTGGGTGAGGGAAAGGGAGGAGTCAAAGCGACACTCGGAATTCTGGAGGGGCAGCTGGATGTTGTGAAGTACATTAGTTGTGTTTCATAGGACATTACTATGGAATATATATAAGTACTGTAGTATATAAGTACTGGAGAACAATGTTCTCCAGGTCTCCCGGAGCCAAGTAAAGCTTTGTCTCACTAAACTACACTGATGTGAAGACCATCAGCATCTTCTCCTGATGCACCCTTGGCTTGGTCTCAACAAACGGCTGTTGAATGAGAGTAGCTGAAAACTACTCATATACATTTTTAAGAATTGCTCTTGTGAAAGTGAATGGAAAGCCTAGTAATTATAGCTACAAAATTCTGGGTCATAAAGAAAAACAAATTGTAAAGCACTCCTTAATGCTTTGCTAATTACAAAACAAAAAGATTTCTAGATGAATAGTAACATTATGGCTGCTGAGGTGGTATTCGTCTCCTTTGCAGAGAAAAAGGAATGCCTCTGCACTTCTTTTCTGACCCTCTGGTATACACAAGAAATTGGCTCCAGCTCAGCCTTTTCTAAAAGTTAGAAGCGTTCATTGAAATTACGATTGTAATATATGAGTTGTGACTGTAAAGGAAGAAAACTGAGCATAAGAGTTTTTAATGGCATCTCCAGAGTATTTAATACTTTGTCAGTGACTCCAATTTAGTTAGGAAGACCATGAATTTAGCATGTTGAGTTCCTCACACTGTGAAGTCAGCCTATACCCCTCCCCTCTCTAGACCCAAGCCTTTCAGGGGTATTTAAGTATAATATCTTCTCTTGAAAAATTATAATTGAAAAGGGGGAAGAAATGGAGGGGTGTGTGCGTTATGGTTGGGTGGATATCTTCTACTTCTTCCCTGTTAAAGAAATTTATCTCTTTTCTTCACTTGATTTTTCTCTCTGAGTCTATTAAAGCAAATAGGTTGGAGCATTTTCATAACAGATTTTTCCTCCATTGCTTCTCCTATATATATAAAACGTATGAGATTTGCATAACAGTTTAATTCCAGGTAGAAAAATTTTCAGACACACTGGGTATATATTTGAAAAGTAGTAGAAATTCTAACAACCCAGATATTCCGGGAGAGAATAATCATTAAGGCTTCACATGAACTAGAGAAAACTCTACCTGGCTATGGGACCTGGAACAAGTAAAACTACCAACAGCCCAGATATTCGGAGAAGGATTCAATATACTCATTTGTACAGCACTTCAGATTTTCCTGAAGAGCTTTGACATAATTATCTCTGCGATAAACCGAGTTGGTATTATTTCTTCCATTTTGTATATGAGAAAATATCCTCAGTGACCTGCATGAAATAGACAGAGCTAATAAAATGATAAGCCAGGATGAGGATCTAGGTCAGATCCTTAGGTTAGGGCTATCTCCACTTCATTAGAGTTTCAGCTATTGCTTCAAACTATGAATTAGTTGTTGTTTTGATCTTTGAGAATATAGATTATATGGTTATTAAATTTTTCTAAATTCAATCTATTTCTTTTGAGGAATGATAGATTAAGCAAGTTTCAGAGTGTCTTTCTGAGCAATAGACCTTAGAGAAACAAATCCTGATCCCAAAGAGCTTTGTGTTGTCGCCTCTTGGGGACAGAGCTTGTCTGGGCATCATCCGCATAAACACTGTTTCACTGCTGCATTCTGGCTCACACAGTAGGAGAAAGAGACACAATCCTATTGACTAAGTTGAGCAGGGCTTTTAAAAATGTGCATTCCAATCCATTAATGGACTGTGGAATCAAATTAGTGGGTTGTAATCAGCATTAGGAAAAAAAAAAGCAGAACAGAATGGAAAATATCCCAGCACATTCCAAAGTGTACGGGTAAGTGTTGTTTAGTGAAACTTTTTTTTTTAAATAAACTTTGGTTTCCATTTTATACACATACGCCCACATTTATACATTACACCCACATATATGTAAAATACATATGAATGTATGTGTGTTTAATGGGCTGATGCGAAATGTATTTCTTATTGTAGAACTCAGTACAATAAATTTAGAAGTTTTAAACTCGTGAAAGTTTAAACAGGTAAACTTATTAAAGTTCTAACAGGTTTCGACAGGGCAGGACATATCTATACTTTTTATTTGGGAAAACACCACCATTCATAAGCACCACGGTGTTTTTTGCACACCACTACTAAAACAGGCATGGAGAGAACCTGCTAGGGGGATAACTGCTCTCCTCTACTTGAGGTGGCTGCACCGCTGCCATGTGGTTTTGTGCAATACACATGTCACATTCCTGAAATGGGGTTTCCCACAAATAGGTCTGACCCAGGAGGTGCCGTCAGCAAATGGAGTCTGTCTGCAGATGTAGACTACACACCTGCCACGTACAAGGCCTTATTGTTTGTTCTGTGGAGGCACAAAGAGCAAAGCTATGGGATCTTATGATTTTTGGACTCCCCTGGTCACTTTCTAGCACCATGACTTACAATAGATTTGTGAGGTTTTAAAAATGCACAGGTTTAACTTTTTTAAAGAATAACTATTAGTTCAAAAGCAGGTCTTTCCAGGAAGTGAACAGGACTCCTCCAATAGTTCTTACTGAGGCCTCCCATCAGTGTTCCACGGAGCCCAGACATTCTGTTCCAACGCTGCCCTCCACTGGATTTCCACCCAGGTCTGAGGCACTGTGGGGCACTCACAAGATGCCTGGTTGACACTGCTTAGCTGGGTGATGGCTGAGCAGTTGGCGTCTGCTGCCCAATTTGCCATACTAGAATGTTAAGTCCAATCAGCACAGCCGTTATAACAAGCAGAGACATTGATGAAAAGAGTAGCAATCTGAAGATTTACTCACAGAACCTTGCAGCTCCCACTTTTTCCCTCACGGTGATAACAACATATGTAAGGTGGGAATGCACAAAAGATGTCAGCCCTCCAACCTAAACTGAAAGGGGGTCTTGATGCTTTCAATTGCATCAGTTGGCTGCCTTGTCAGATACGCCACATCCATGCAGGTCAGAACTACAATGGGCAGAGAGAGCATCACAAGGCTGAACAGACTTTCAAAGCCTCTAAAAACATTTCAGTGGAATCACTATCATATTTTTGTGAGAGAAATTTTAAAGAAAAAATATTTACTCAATTCATCAAAATTCTCCTCTGAGGGAAAACAGGCTAAAACAATTTACATTTTGTAGGAAGAAAAAAATTAAGAAACCAACTAAAAAAACCCTCTTAGCCACATTAGATGGCTGAATTCTTTAGGTCTGGATTTCTTAGCAAACTTAGGACATTATCTGTTATTGCTCTGTTAATGTCTAGAGTCTTCTCCAGTTTTCAACATGTACTCATTCACCCTTTCCCCTGCCCATCCAAAGAGCTTTTTTCACACCTCCCTTCTTCACCTCTATCCCTGATGCGTGGCTCCTTCTACTTATTTTCTGAAACTTGTCTTTATTGGTAAGAATTGGTTTCCAAAGTTTTGGTCTCAAGATTGTCTAAGATTCCTACCCTAGTAGCCACCTGAGCCCACAGTCGATGAGAAGAACACTTACTAGTCACCTTGCATCACCAGGAAGCTGCGAATGCAGACAGGTTGGGTGATGGATCATGTTTGCTATTCTTCTCACATCATTGCCTGATGTATTTGCTTAGGAGACAGATGAACACGTTGAGGTGAACAAAGTTTGGACTCTCAGCCTCTGGACTACACGTCTGGAAACCCAGGTGGGTTTCCTAAAATGGAAGCAGTCTGAGGCTGACGTGCATTTGCAGAGCTCTACTTCAAATGACCTTCTGTAAAGAATTCCTAGGAATTTCCTGGCCTGTTTCTGCATACAGCTTCATCAAAAATCTAGTACAAGGTCAAGTTTTGCTGGATTTTTTTTTTCAATTTTGCTGAAGTTGTGAAAAAGAGGAAACAAATATATCCAGGATTTAAAATACACACTGACGACATTGTTGATTGGACTCACAGATTCTTCCTTGGGAAACAGACCCCTCTACAGCCTGGCTCTGTGCTTCCTCTCGGGCTGAAGCATGAAGCAGATTATCCATTCTATCCATCACTGGGGGACAGCTGATTAGGACCACATGGCGAGAATTTAGAGAAGAGTAACTTAACTCTTATCCATTCTTCTTTCCAGCTACATGAAAATTTGATGGAAGACATTCTTGATATCTTTAAGCCCTGCCATTTCATATTTCCCTTCTAGAAGCATTTTTGTCATTAGACACCAAGAGACTTTGACTATAGGAAACACTTACATGTGATTGGGACAGAAGCCACTTGTGTTGGTGAATTTGTTGGCAGTCAGGAACACTGCATCTTCTTTCCTTAGCCCCTGCCTCAAACCTTCACCTAGGTGAACCAAATGTTCACCTAGCATGTTTGTATGAATTTCATTCTCAGCACTTGACGGTACCTGCCAAATAAATGTTCAGGCCATTCCTTCAGGAACAGCATTTCGTGTCACTCCCAGAAAATTTTGGCATGCCAGCTCTCTAGAGCCACATTACTAAGCTTTGTGAGCAACAAGACAATTGTATATCACCAGGCATTGAGTACAACTATATAAATAATCAGAATGAACATAGTCTTGAATGAGCCATTTGGACACAACATAAGACTTTGAAAACTTAATGATTAAGGTAGAATTATGAAATTTCAAGATGGCAGTGAAGTCTAAAGGCAATAAAATTGGCCATATCCTCTCATTCTCCCCCTACAATAAAGAACTGTGAAAAATAGTACATAAAAACTTTATGGTTTTAAGGATTTAAAAAAATCTCCTTCAAGTAATCTTTTAAGAAAAATGAACAAGGGACTTTTTCAGGAGAAATCCCCTTAAGCTGCAAAGGCTTTAAGTTTCTGACATTTCATAACTCTCTTTTTAACAATGATAATGAAATGCCTGCCCTGCCTGGAGATGAAGAGGTGATCTGTTTTGATCTTTATGGTCCTTGCAGTTCTGATACCCTTAAGTTTTCCTTTACTGTTTAAAATATTCATTGTTCTGTCATCCGATGCATCTTTGCTGGGTTAAGTTGGCAGTCATTTGACTAACTGTGCTATTCAAAATCAGTGACTTAACTAAAGCAACAAGCACCCCTCCCTTCCTTCCTTCTTTAAGTATGAATTACTAGGGGCCAGCCCTGTGGCTGAGTGGTTAAGTTCATGTACTGGTTTGGATCCTGGGTGCAGACCTAGCACCGCTCATCAAGCCATGCTGAGGTGGTGTCCCATGTAGCAGAGCCAGAAGGACCTACATCTGGAATATACAACTGTCTATTGGGGGGCTTTGGGGATAAGAAGGAGGAAAACACGATTGGCAACAGATGTTAGCTCAGGGCCAATCTTTAAAAAAAAATCAATTAATAAGCTATAGTTGAAAAAACACAATCTGGGGTTCACAGTGGATTCAAATCCTTGTTCTGATACATGCTAGGTCTTTGACAAATTCTTTAATAAGAATAACTAACGTTTAACATGTAGGTCTCACTCTGTGCTGGACGCAATTCTAAGCACTTTGTGTATGTTGACGATTTCATTCTCACAACAACCCTAGGAAGTAGCGCTATCATTGTCATCTCCATTTCACAGAAAGGTTAAGTAATTTGCCCCTATAACTATATGTAAAGGTATGTATAGGTCATGTAACTAGTACACAGTAAAGAAAGCAACAAAGTTCTTGTCCTTAACCACCTCTCATAGTCAGGAGTTCATACACATAAAACACTCAGTTTCAGTGTGTAGCGTGTAGCATGCACTGTCTTTACTATTACTGCTACTACTGTTGTTAGGACATCATCTTCTGAGCCTCGGTTTCCTCATCTGTAAAGTAAGAAGAGTATTACTTCCTGGGGTTGTTAGGAGATTAAGTGAGATAATATACACAGTACTGTGCCTACACTTAGGAGGATTAATCAGTAGTAATTACTATGTGTGAAAGGCACTGTGATGAGCAAAGCAGGAAGTACAAAGATGATATCCTCAACTTTTAAGGGGCCTACACTTTGGTGGGGCAAATAAAGTAGGTTACAACTAACCATATGGCAAAGCACTATGGGAAAAGAGCAGTAAGAGGAACACAGATGGGATGCTTTACCTGGGACATTCGCATCTCTTCCTTCTCCTCCCCCTAGCTCTTTTAACCAGCTTACTCTTATTCATTTGTCAGGTATCAGGTTAAACATCACCCCTCCTGGGAACCTCTCCAGGCTGCCCTAAACTGGGTTTGGTGCTTCTACTGACCTACTCCTTTCACACAGGACTCACCTTGCACAAACTCTGTGACGATCAGGGCTGACTCTACCTTGCTTACCATGATAGCTCGAGCACCCAGCACAGGATCTGGTGCACAGGAGGTGCTCAGGAAATGTTTGCTAAATGAAAGACAGAAACACGGGATTTTTAATTTCTATTAGTCTTTCCTGACCTCCTGGACTTTGCTGAGGAAATTGAGGGCACACTGGGTAAATGAGCCAAATCTGGGGGTAAAAACTCACATGTCATGTGGCAGAATCATGATCCAAAAAATTTCCAACAGACTAGAACAGTGAACTGGGATTAATAAAATACGACTTGACAGGAATAAGTGTAAAGGACTGTATTTGGCTTACAAACCCCAGCAACTACCCTAGGACTGTACGGGGGAGGCCATGGCTGAGACAGCACATGTGAGAAAGACGTCAGGCTTTTCATTGACTCCACATATGCCAAGAAACTGAATCCAATCTTGGACTGCATTAATAAATATATAGTGTTCAGAATAAAGTTGGTGCCAGTCTTACTTGTTTAGTTTACACTTCAGGAGAGACAATGAAAACAGGAATTCCAAGCAAATTACTTAACCCCTCTAAACTTCATTTTCATCATCTGTAAAATGGGTACCTGACTCGTAGGGTTTTGAGTATTAAATAATTTGATGATTTCATTATTTTCATTGACAAGGAACAACTGAAGGAACTGAAATGTTTAATCTAAAAAAGCAAAGAATTGGGTGGGAAAATAGGAGACACAAGTGTGAGAGTGTCCTTCAAAGTTTTCTTCTGTGAGAAGAGATTAAGCTTCATCTTTATAATCCCAGATGGCAGAACTACTATCTACGAAAGAAAGAAGTCAACAACCCTCCTCTTTTTGCTGAGGAAGACTGGCCCTGAGCTAACATCCGTGCCTGTCTTCATCTACTTTCTATGTGGGACGCCTGCCACAGCACGGCTTGCCAAGCAGTGCCATGTCCGCACCTGGGATCAGAACTGGTGAACTCAGGGCCACGGAAGCAGAACGTGCGAACTTAACCACTGCGCCACTGGGCCAGCCCCAGGAAATACTTTCTAACATCTGGCTCAGGTTCATTACATATATCACCTCATTTCATCCTAACAACCCAATGGGATAAATTCTGTTATCAGTTTTCTTTTACAAAAAAGCTGGAGAAATTCAATACCATGTTCAAGGTTGCATACTTTGTAAGTTACCAAGGCAAGCTTTGGATTTAGCTCTGGTTGACTCCAAAGCCCCTGCTCTTTCCCACATGGCCTTGCTTGGACTTCCACCCCAACTTCCCTGGAGCTTTGTGTGCGGTACAAAATGGAGTAGGAGGGAGGGGGGATGCAGTGCAGGGTCGTAAACTGGAAGTTTTCATGCCAGATTCAGTCAACATACGTTTTGATTGGCAGGCATAGTGTTTTTGGCTGCCAACATTTAATAGTTGGAGTAGTTCACATAAAAATCTGATTTCCTACTTATCTCAAATAACTGGTAACTCTAGCCACACTGGCCCATATTCCCACTTGGCAACAACTGGCTGCATCAAGCAGTGAATGCCCCTTTCAGACATAGCCCCCACATTCTCAACTGCCACCACTCTTACTGTCTTGCATCCTGCTACTCTGTTCACTTGCCTTCCTTGCTCAGCCCCCAGAGGGATGTCAGTGTGCTATGCCCAGTGTGAACGTTTCAAGTGAATGCATAACAAATCATAAGTTTGGGAATAGGAAAGTGCCTGTTGCATTTTCCGCATGAAGAAGCTGAGCCCCAGAGAGTCCCATAGTGCACAGGTTGTCAGTACAGGACCTTAGCAGAACCCTGGCTCCTGATTCCCCACTGCAAATGACTGTGGAGGGAATGTTCTCCTAAGGGGAAGTACTGAGGCTGCTCTCCAGGAGAACCCGTGTCCTGGCTGGAGAGGAGGGTGACCAAGCACCCCCTGCACTTGAGGATGACTGTGCCCTGAGAAGGAATTTCATCCCTAGTCTCCACAAAACAAGACTTTCTCTGTTTTGGCTGCTTGTGGTTCTGAGGTGGTCATCACAGAGACCTCCAAAGAGTCCCCAGCACCTCACAGCAGAGAGAGAGAAGCAGAGGGTCCAGTGACTTAAGCTTGATTTTAATAGTGAGAATTACTTGTTGGTCTGTTGTTTCATAATTGTAAGCTCTGTCAGAAGATCCCATGTTACCTCTGTCTCTTTGCCACTATTTCTCTCATTGGTGTGTTTAAAGGTGTACTTGTCACTCCTGAGTCATTCAGGAGAGTCAGGCCCCAATTTTGGCATGGTGGAGAGAGAATAGTCTAGGACTGGGAAACCTGAATTCAGTTTTGGCTCAGCTATTAATATTATTTCTGTGCTTGGGGGAAGGTCTCTCCTTCTCTCTGGGCCTCAGTTTCCTCTTCTGTAACATGAGAGGCAGTGTTAGGGTATCTTAAGTTCCTTAACAGTTTTACAATTTTATGATTCAGAGGCAGAGCTGAGAATAATGGGACTTGGAACACGGCCAAAAATCTTGGCAGTAGAAGAAAGAGTTATACTAGTCCATCAGAGTTCCTTGATTTTTCCTTTCCTTTCTCCTTCATTTCTGTTTTCCTTCCTTCCATCCATCCTTCCATCCTTCTATCCTTCCTTCTTCCCTTCCCTCCCTCTCTTCCTTCTTCCCTTCCTTCCTATCTTTCTCTTTCTTTTTCTTTCCCTTCTTTTCTTTTGAGATGATTCAATTGATCAAGATGAAGATCTGACTGAAGTCATTCATTTGGTGAACACAGAAATCAACCAAACAGCATTGTGTGAACACCCAGTGAGCAAGGTTCTAGGGAGCAGGGAAAGCCCGAGACCTTCTTTGCCTTCCTTGATCTTATAGTCTAGTTAAGCTTACCATCTACCCAGCACCCCACTCTTATTTAGATCTTCAACTAACTTTAGATCTTAGCTGTAAATTTTTAAAAATGATGTCCCTACTCTCCTTTAAGGCAGAATTTAGTATTTACTTTTTCCTCTAATCAATATGAAAGTCTCTGTGTGGGAGGATGTGTGTGTTGTCCATGCAGCTACACTATTAGGGACCTTGAGTTCACGGACTGTGCTTTATGCACAGTGCTGGGTAAATAATACATCCAAATTTCACTTTTTTTTCTTGTTTCATCTGATACCTTGTCCATAAACATTAGTTGACTGTGTGCCATGTGCCCAGCCTGTGCTGGACACTGGGTTGAGATGACTGATTACCCTGATCGCCTGCTGCTAGCCACTCACATTTCAAGGAGCAAATTCACAGAAGATGGAAAAGGAAGGAGAGAGGGTAGACCATCATCTCTGTTCGCGTCTCTCCTTTCTAACTCTTGTCCTTTTCTCTTCTCTTGCTATCCGATCTGCTGTTATAAGTGGGCCAATGGGGCTTCAAAGTGAGATAAGGCAAAACTACATGTCTCTCTTCTGAAGAAAGGTAAGTAGTTGGGAAAGAGCTTTTTTAGAAAGAGGCATTTCTTATTTTGTACCACACAAATAATATATTTTTAATTTTTTACTGTAGCATGACATCTTGAGTCTGAAACACAATGAACTTTCTCTATTCACCTTCTTTTAATAGAAATATTTGTGTAAGGTATCTGTCTAGATGGCAGAAACTGGCAACTGATATTCCTAGGTCAGCCATAGTGGGATTTTTCTCACTTTTGAATCTGGAGACTAGTCCACTAATTGCTAATGGCAACAGTGGGTATATTTTTAGGGTCAGTGGTAAGTTAGCTGAGGTTTTATGATATTCGTATGGGTAATCAGGATAACTCATGAGAAAATGCTTGACTGTATACTTTGTGTGGACTATAATTCTCAGATACGTCAGTCAAGTAACTTCCCATCTAAATGACGGCAGAGATGTTTCACTATGCTCCCTGCTGACCTGGGGCTGCCAAGGGGAACTGAAGGACATATTTACAATCAGGGTGACTTTGTCACAGGGAAAATTCCATTTTTTGTGGGTGGCCCACCAAGATGCAAAGAGGAGTGGTTGGAAAAAGTTTGCAAGGACCCATAAAGTGAGCAGCTTGCACCGGATGATCTCCAGGAACTATTCTAGCTCTGAAAACAGTGGGTCACCATTTCTAAGAAAGAGCCCAAAAAAGGTTTTTGAGATAGAATTCACATATCATACAATTCACCCATTTAAAGTATACAAATTAATAGCTTTTAGCATATTTACAAATATATGCAACCATTACCACCGTCAGTTTTAGAAAATTTCATGATCTCAAAAAAATCCCCATACCCTTTAGCTATCACACTTTAGCTATTACCCTTTATCCTTTCTTATGTCCCAGCCCTAAGCTAATCTACTTTCTGTCACTATAGACTTGCCTATTCTGGATATTTCATATAGTATGGTTATAATTATTATATCTTTCTGATGGATTGACCCTATTAGTATTATAAAATGTCCCTCTTTATCTCTAGTAACATTTCTTGTTTTCCAAGTCTATTTTATCTAATATTAGTATAGCCACCTCGGCTTTCTTTTTGCTGCTTCAAAGCTCTGTTTTGAATTTTCAAAGGCTTTGATGGGCAGTGTAGGTCAGTGAAGAAATTGCCCCTTTACCTTTTTTTCTTTTGCTTATATTTCAAGCGAAATATTTCACCAATCAACTCTTCTTGAGCTCTCGGTATGGTCCACAGCACAAAGACCTGTGAGATGTGCAAACTCTTGCGTCTACACAGAGTGCTCTTCATGGGATTGGTTAATTAGTTTCTCATCCTCTTCACTCTATCCTCAATAAGTTACAATCACATCCTTGTTTAAAATAGGAATCCTCATGACCAGGACTTAGAGGTAAGGGAAAGGATGTCAGGAAAAAGTTTACAAAAGTCATACGAATAAACAAGTTCTTGGAAACAAGATGTTTACTCTTGAACCTCTCTTCAAGTCAGAAAAGCTCCCTGAATTCTTTGGGTCATTTGCGTGCTTTGAACCCAGTAGCACAACTCCCAAGTTATGCCAGTGAGGAAGGGAGTGGAATGAGGATGGCAGCTGGGGCCTCTCTGTATGTGCGCCTTCATGTGCCAGGGCCATTATAGATTTCAAAAGGAACAAACACGTTTAAAAAATAGATGTACTACCATTCTGAGCAAGGGTCCCTGTTTGATCTTTCCCTGTGTCCGAGCCCACTTGTTGTCCTGAAGGATGACTGCCCAGATACTCCCAGTGGATGAGAAAACCTCATATTCTGTGCCAGTTTCCTGTCACTGCTTTGTGCTCTAAGAGTTCAGAGAGGGGAGGGTGGTGTGACCTCTACCTAGCTATGTGTTGGCATGAGTCCCTGGTGACAGTGTGTCTCCACCGCCAGAACACCAGCAATCTTTGGAGCAGCTTTTCCTCACTCTTTCAATGACCAGCCAATTTGGTCTCAGGAAACCACTCTGCAGTGCTGGCTGGGTTTGGAAGTCATTTTTAATTTTGTGACAAAGACAAATGTGTCCTATGGGAGTAGTAAGTGGTTTTACGGGTGATATTAATGGAACCGTGACCTCTTCTGTATCTATGGTCCTACAAAACAAAAAATGTTTGTATTATAATGTGTCAGGCAAGTTCATTCTTAGCCCTTCCTTGAAGCAAATTGCAGAGGAAATATACTATTAATAAGCTCAGAGAATATAGTTGGTGTGTGTGTGTGTGTATCTACAATCATAAGGTCATTTGCAAACAGTGGCTTTATAATGCCACTATTAACTGTGATACAAATGATGGGTCTTGAATTATGTTGGGATGGACACAAATCATGGAAGTTCTGACATGTTTGAACAGAACTGCAGTGGGCCCCGTGCTGAAATTGGTGTTGGCTTTGAAAGGACAGTAGCTGTATTAAAGTTCAAGTGTTGGGGGATTCAAAGTGACAGGGAAAGAAGAAATTCAAGGCACATTGAGTTAACCTTTTCTATTTTCATTTGGGATTGCCGGTCATTAGCCTAGAAATGGCTACACTGATGTTTACAATTTCCTGCAGGAACTTTTATGCCAGTGTCCTTTGTTGAAAATGGTTGCTTAAGGAGACAGTAAATTAAGTTTGAAGGATTTACAGTTTAGTTACATGAATTAAACCATTTCCTGGTGTTTGTGTTTACCTTGGGACTCACAAAGGAGACAAAAATATAGACTCACAGGAGGAAGGAAAGGAATGATCAAATCCCAATAGTCCCTGCCTGAATGTTTAGCTCAGCAACTTTATTTAGGGAGGAATTTTGTGCTGATAAGTCAATCTTTGACTGTGTGTAATTAACTTTACCTCTCTGCTTATGCTACTGCACCCATGGGCTTTCCTAATAGACACTGTTAACTGTGATAGTTAAATGTCTCATTCTATCATATCGGACAAAATTAAAGTAAATCAAATGCAAAATTAATAGTTTTCCTCAAGTAAAAATGGCTGGTGCTTTATAATTTGATACTTAAATTCAATAGTTAAAAATGTTATTACAAAATAATACATGATTATTCTAGAAAATCTGACAAATACAGAGGAAGATAAATAAGAAAATAACAACAACCCATAAAGCTACTACCCAAAGATAATCATGAACATTTCAGTGTATTCATTTCATCTTTTTTCTATGCCATTAAATGAATATATATTTATGCTTTTTATAGTTAAGATCATGAGTATAATTTATGATTTTCATATATTATAACCCCCTTTCTCCGTAAGTTCAAATCTCTCAGAAGAGTAAGAAAAGTAACAGCTAACGCATATGTAGTACTAACCATCTGCCAGGCACCATTCTAAGCACTTTTCATATATTAATTCATTTAACCCTTTGAAGTAGATTTTACAAATGAGGCACAGGGGGTAAAATGATTTGCCCAAGGTCTCACAACCAGTAAGGGGCAGAGCCAGAACTCAGACCGAGGTTGTGAAATGTGCACTCTTAACCTCCATGATCCATCACCTCCATCTGACTCGAAGCCATGCAGTGGCCCTGTCCCAAAGCCTCCCCTCACAGCCCTGCCCCTTGGTTATCGTCTTCTCAGAATTCCTCTAAAACTAGACAGTGAGACATGGCACATAGTTTCCCCCACGAATGTGTGAAAATCAGCCTCGGTCTCTGAAAAACAATTGCCACCTACAGCCCTGCCAATGGAGGGGCTCTACTTCACTAGGAGGAGGCTGGAGATCCAGCCCTATGGGTGGTACAGGGAGAGGAGCCCTGAATTGGACATCAGGAAAAACTGGCCTCCAGGCCTGGCTCTGCTCACATCTAGACAACTCACTTCACCTATTTATACTTCTGTTTTCTCATCTATAAAACAACCATGTCAGATAGCCCTTCATTCATTCGTTCGTTCATTCATTCATTCAATACATGTTAGACAGAGATGAATATGATCAGTTTTCTCTCCTCTCGGAATTCATCATCCAATGTGTAGCCAGAGAAGTAAGCTGCTAGTTCAGTCTACGGTGTTATAAGGGTTGCAACAAGAGAATGCTAGAGATGTTGGAAAAGCCCCTAAGGCAGGCGGGGCAGAGAAGGGTATAAGCAAGGGGCTGGCCTAGCAAGGATTCCAAGGACAAGTCAGAATTATTTAGGTATCTAGGGGCATAACAGATGGGCTGTGGTGATAGGGTCTTTCTAGGGCCCTCTCTAATATCTGTCAAACTATCCCATCTTCAGCAGGCTAGAACAATGTCACTTTTTGGGGGATTAAAACTACAGAAATTTATTATTTCACATTCTAGAAACTAGAAGTCTGAAATCAGGTGTCGGCAGGGCCATGTTACCTCTGAAACCCGTAGGGGAATCCTCCCCTGCCTCTTCCTCCCTCGGGGTGGTTGCTGGGGATCTCTGGCTTCCCTTAACTTGTAACTGCATCACTCCAATCTCTACCTTTGTCTTCACATGGCTTTTCCCCTGTGTGTGTGTCTTCATATAGCTGTCTCCTTTTAGGGACACCAGTCATATCAGATTAGGGCCCACCATACTTAACTGAAGTAATTACATTGGCAAGGGCCCTATTTGACCGAAATGGGGTCCCATTCTGAAGTACTGGGGGTTAGGACTTCAACATATAAACTTGAGGGGGGACACATTTCAACCCATAACAATTTCCACAGCCCCCATTTAGTCTAGGCAACCACTGCCTACTTCCTGCTCTTGTTTCCTTCCAATTCATTCTCCACTCAGCATCTAGAATGAAATTCCTAAACTACAGCAAGCAGGTAGAGTCTTAATTAGTTCTTTCAGGTCCAGATGAAGAGAGTTAACACGAGACTGCTTTCTCTCGAGGCATATAAGGCTGGAGCCAAGGGGGGACGATGAGAACACAATAACTCCTGAAGAGATTGTTGCCTGAGGATGTCAGTAGATTCCTGAGGACAAGGGAATGGTAGACTGAGATGTTTCTAAGGATCTCATGCTCATTCTGGTCCACAGAGGAATTACAGGGACACGGAACAGGTGGCTTGAATCCTTCTGGCCTCTGAGACTGGCCAAATGCCATACTTTTAAAGGGTGGTATCTTGGTGATTATTTAATGCCTTTTCCAGACCTCTCTGCATACACTTGCACATCCTTTGCTTTTAGTAGATATGCAGTGCGTACTAAAGAAACAGACCAAATATGCATATGAAATAAATGCAGTATTCTCCACTGTTTCTCCAGCCTTTCCCCTCCTCCTAAGGAGCTCAGACCTTCTTATTCATTATTAGTCTGCCTGGAAAGGTCTAGAAAACCTTCAGAAGTCAGGCTTCTGTCATTCAAATGCTACTGTTCTCTCCAACTTGACACCTCTGCATCACCTCTGTCTGCTGTCATCTGTGCTCCAAAGGCAGTTGACCAATGCACCTACCCTCTTTGACTTCTTACAAAGGCTCTGGAGGGTGCTTCCTGAGGCTACTTAGCATAGCTGTGGTAAGCAGTTTATGCAGAATATTCTCCTTTCTCTCTAACTGCACTTTTATGACTTTTCCTCCCCTCCCCCCACAGTGATCTAAACACTGCCCCCCTCCCCATATCACAATTGCATATTAGGGCATCAGGGCAATCTGATCAAAGGCCAGGACCTGAATAAGGAAGTAGGTTTTATTAAAGAAGCATTCTTTTTCTGGGCAGAAACACAGAGGGCCAATTCAGAGACAAGAATGTGAATTTATGGATTACCTAAGGGGAGAATGATGTGACTGTGGCCGTGTCCATATTGCCTCCCCAGCTACAGTGTCTAGATTTTGGTAATAAAATCACTTATATATGTATTTTTTCATTTTTTTCTCATTCAGATACAGGTAGACCTTTCTTAGAGATGCACAGTGAAATACCTGAAATTATATATATGACTGAAGGAAGGGAGATCGTCATTCCCTGCCGGGTCACATCACCTAACATCACTGTTACTTTAAAAAAGGTAAAACTGAGCAATGCTACTCTCAGAATACTTTTACTCCAAATGAGTATAATGAACTTTTAGTCATTTTTATTCTCTAGAATAATTTTCTTACAGACATTTAGGCTTCTCAGCGGACTTTTCTGTAACTTCCTTTTACCATAAAGTGTAAGTGCTAAAAGTTATACCCATGCATGTATTTAAATGGAATAAAATGATAATGTCTTAAGCATAAATCTATGTGAATAACAAAAGAACTAAAACCATGAAAAGTTTTATATATTGCCATAAATCCAAATGTCTGCAAATATAAGAAAAACCAATTCTATTGCTTATACTAATTAATAACTTGTTAGAGAGTGGTTAATCCAGATTTTTGCTAAAGACAGAACTGTCAGGCAGGGTGCCTGATTCGCCAGGCATTTAAGAGCTCTTGCTTAATGCATATGGAACTACCACATTTGGTTTGAGTTGGGAAGTTCCAGGTAACAGAAAGCTTATCTCCTGCTGGGCATCCAAACTTAGCCTCTTAGGAAAAGAAAAGGAGGAAAGAAAGCTATAAATGAGATTTTTCTTTATATTATATTGCAAATTGTGCATGTGGAAAGGGAAAAATTTAAGGTAGAATCTAATAAAGACAAAAACTAAAATGTGATGTTCCAGCTAATTCATCAGCAATAAGAGTTTAGGAGGATGCTAAGACTAAGCATTGGATAAAAACTCCCAAAATGGAAAACTGTGGTGAATCCTAAGAGCTTACAGCTTTAAGAGGGAAAGTTAGGGATGTCTCAAGGCAGCACCCAGCAGTGCCCAGCACATAGTAGGTCCTCAGGAAGTGTTCACTGGTGGTGGTAGTCAAGTTGGAAAAGTTTAGAGTGATTTTCAGTATCACCTATTGGCCCTGAATCCTAAAATGTGATGGAGGTGTCTCCTGTCTTCTTCCCTTGCATTCCCTTTCCTACATTGTTGATTTGATTTAAGCCCTCAATATAGTCCATCAGTGACAGGTTTGGGCTTCCATTATATCTGTGTATCATGGCCAGGAAACATAAAATTCATTGTATGTCAGAGGTGGAAACATCATAGATGTCTAACTCAATTGGAAGAAGGAAAAAACCGAGGTTCCCAGGGAGTTAGGGACTTCCCAGGCCATACTGGGCATTGGCACTGATCTCTTGACTTCTCCTTTGGTGCTCTTGCCACCCTTTGCTAATGGTTTCGTTTGCGGAGGAGGAAGACCAGGGTGGTTAAGAGCAGAGCCCAGTGCCACACTGCCTGGACTACCACCCTACCACTTACCTGCTGGACAAACTGGTGAGCTATCAAACCCCTCTCTGCCTCAGCTTCCTCATTTGGGAGAGGGGAGTGGTTACAGTAGCTCCCACCTCACCTGGTTGTTAGGAAGGCTAAATGAGGTGAAATATGGAAAGCACTTAGAACGGCGCCTGGCATAAGGTAAGCCCTATTCAAGTGTTAGGTATTACTATATTTATCTAACAGCTTACTATCCAATACTTGATTTATTACCAAATGATGTTTTATATAATAAATGTTTTATATAATAGCATGGCATTACTCCGAGATGATAACTGCTATATAATTCATATGAAACAAACCATGGAGACATGGAACTTCTCTGTTTCACGCAAGCCCCTTGCCTTTTTGCCCTAATGCAGATGGCTTGTCTGTTGTAAGGGAACATTTCCAAATTCCCACATGTAAAAAAATTGGGGGGAATACTTATTTTCTCTGTTTTCTACCTAAGATCCATAATACAACAACAACAACAAAAGACAGAGAAGCATAAAGAGCTAACAGGGATTTTGGTTTGCCATGTATATACTGAAAATATTCTAACCTATTACTTATGTATGCCAACATGAATATAAAATCTTTCCCTTCCATTTCTCTTCTTGTCCCTTTTCTTCTGATTTGCTGTCCCCTCTCTCTCCTTTTCCCATGCCTAACTTGGTGGAACCATTGTTAGCTGGAGATAGGCCCTCCGTAGAGTACTGCCCGTCTGTGTGCCTCTGTGTGACACGTGCAGCACCACCACAGCTGAGCACCTCTATAGTCTTTTGCTCCTGTACTGTCAGCTAGAAATAGAGTTACCTTATCAATGGAATACTGCTAGTGGCAGCAATGTATAGATTAGAGAAACATTTTAGAGGAAATTTTAATATATTTTTAAGTTGTGCTGAGCAAGTCTATCACAAACCTTTCTTTTAGATTAAGCACATGCTTGTTTTCACATATTTTTAAAGCAACATAGATTTCAATTCCTGACTTAAATTTTTCTTAATTTTTCCCTTAATAGTTTGCATCAAATTAAAAGGTTCTTTTTCCCCCACCGAATGCAGAGTTTATAGATAGAATCCTGATTTATTAAAACATGAAATGCATCCTTCAATTGCTTTCAGTTCTTCATAAACAGGAGGCAATTCATTTCAAACCCAAGTAACACTCTGGTAGCATATGTCAGGACAGACCTATTCACTGGGAGAGGGCACTGGTGACTTTTGCAATGGAAATTTCTACCATAGGATCACAAATTCCCACCAGATTAGCTCCTTCAACAAGCAATATAAATAAATGCTAAATGGATAGATAGAGTGATGTAAGGTACGCTTTTTAAAAGAAGATAGAAAAGATATGACACTTCTTTATGGCAGTTTGGCCTTTGCTTTATAATCTGTTGTGGGAAGGTAATCTGAGTTTTTTTCCTTCTCCAATTAGGGATAAGTAATAGTGGTAGTCAGAGTGTACTGCCTCTGAAATTGGGCTGGCAATCTGGCATCAGGGGAGTTTGGCTAGGCTGTTCTATGAAAGCAATGACCCTTTATAAAGTCTAATCCCGAGGTAGACTGTTTATATTGCAGTCTTTAAAAATTAAGTCCTTGGTGTCCAGAAGAAGGCATAAGGAGCAAATCAAATCATGGATTCTTTTCTTCTGTTTGGACTCTCTGCGTTTGGGAATACTTCTAAGAATCTGAGAGCACTTTATTCATAACAGTATCTTTGGCCTCCACATCTGTTTGTGGCTGTCTTCACTGTCAGTGGCCTCAGCTTCTGGGAATTTCCCTTCCAGAGACAGAGTTGATACCCTCAGCCTTCTCAGAATGATAACCCCAGTGAGTGCCAAGTTAATGCTGCGCATCTGGGAGGACCTGGAGTTATTTATAGTCCTTTTAAGACATCCACCTCTTTAGTAAATCACGGGAGGACGAGTTATGGCTTGTTAAAAGCTCCAGATGGTGAGACTCAAGAGGATAACTTGGCAGCCCCAGTAGAACAAATACTAATTGGTTTCTCTATCGAGTATCAGGCCAGTTTATGACCAAGATTCCCAGAGGCCAAAGAAATACAGGGTCCCACTACAAGTCTGACATGACAACTAGGTCTAGCCTAGGCAGGCAGAGCTTATTGCTAAGACTGATAATAAATTACCATAATTACTATAATTTATTATAATAAATGTATATCTTCCTACATGCAAAGAAAACTGAAGAACCAATTATAACAAACTGGAGTTTTTACCTGTACTATTTTCATTTTAGATGAAAATTATGTTTTCACAAACTATTAGTGAAACAGTATCACCACAGTGCTAATAGGATTTTGTTAAAGCATGTTTCTTCCTTTTCAGTTTCCACTTGATACTCTGATCCCTGATGGAAAAAGAATAATCTGGGACAGTAGGAAGGGTTTTATAATATCAAATGCAACATACAAAGAAATAGGGCTTCTGACCTGTGAAACAACAGTCAACGGACATTTGTTCAAGACAAACTATCTCACATATCGAGAAAGTAAGTGATGTTCCAAAGGCATGAACATAAGCCGGAATGCTCAAGGGTTTATCTGCTTAATGAAACCCTGACTTTTAAAAAATGTTATTTCTTATGCTTGCAGCCAATACAATCACAGATGTCCAAATCCGCACACCAAGCCCCGTCAAGTTACTCAGAGGCCATACTCTCACCCTCAACTGCACTGCTACCACGCCCTTAAACACGAGAGTTCAAATGACCTGGAGTTACCCTGGTGAAGTGAGTGACCAATTTTTCTATTTCTTCTGTAGGACAGTATTTATTTTTAACAAGTGAAATGCCACTGAGTTTTTGAGGTGAGAAAAATCAGAATATTCTCACTCCCGTGGCAGTTTGAATCAACAAAGAAGCTTTGGGTTTGGTCTGGGTGCTTTCCTTGCCTGACATCTCACAAGCATGATATGCGTTGATACGTTCTTTTGATGTCTGGAGGTTTTGTTTTGAAGTGTATAGGCTGGTATTTCTATTGCATGATTCTGGGTGGAAACAGGGATTGTTTCATCCTCGGAAACTATTCTCTAGGATTTAGAGATGAGAAAGAAATTTATCACTAAATGCCAGGCAGGGACTATCTTTTGTAACAACAACAACAAAAAGTTGTTGTCAGCACATTAATTTAAGATACTGGCAGACAGTCAGGCACCTGATTGGAGCATGTTTGGAAAAGATATTACGACTCAGCCATCCAATGTTCCATTTGTTTAGCGACAAAGGAGTAATTCTGTCCTTCAGAAAAATGAGAAGAATGAAGACTAAGTTGAGTTCCCTTCTTCAAATTAAATATCTTTGCAAACAATAATTATTTTAAAAGTGCATAGATGGGGAATCTATGATAAACTGTTAGGAAACTTTTGACAGTCGTTCCAGCCCCCATTTCTTGTGTGTCAGTATGATTTATGTGGCATATCCCAAAGTACAATCATTTGTTATGTCATTCAGATTGCCCAGTCACAAAGTTAACTTATGATTGAATTGTGTTTGAAGGACTGATGCATCAGCTCCAAGCTATTGTTTTTCATCAACATTTCTTGCCATGGAAATAGAATAACTTAGCAACAAAAAGGTGTAACAAGTGCCCTGTAGGGACACATTAAGGACTCATCAGTCGTAAAGTATTTTCTAGAAAGTGGCGTTGTTTCATTTAAATGGAAATGTTATGGCATAGCAATATATTCTGAGTTTTGATAGAAATCAAATATTCTCAATAAACGCCAAGAGGGAAAAAACTTTTATCCTGTTAGTGTTGCTACTATAAGTAAGAGTATGATAATATATCTGTTGAATGCCAGTAGCTTTCTAAAATGGTACTGTCCAAAAGAACTTTCTGTGATGGAAATATTCTTTATCTCTGCTGTCCAATATAGTAACCACTAGCCACATATGGCTAATGAGCACTTGGAATGTGGCTAGTGTGACTAAGGAACTGAATTTTTCATTTTGTTTAATTTTAATTTAAATAGCCACACGTGGCTGATGGCTACAGTAGTAAACAAAGCAGTTCTAAATTCAGGATCAGTTGTTTTCCAAGGCAGAAGAAATACCAATTGTTACTCAAACTTGGGAAGCAAAGAATTCTCAAAGGGAGAAGAGAGACATAATACCTACATAAGCAGAGTTGCTGGAAATTCCTCAGTCTGTTATTTAGGGGACTGATTCTCTGATTTTTTATGGTGATGATTGACATTTTCTCTCTGGTTACTGCTGAGAATGAAGAAAATGGCCTAAACGTGTGTCTGTTCCAACAGAGCAATAAAAGGATAGGTGAGTGGAAGTTTATTAAATATGGCACAGAGGAGAGCTAAGTTCAAGACCCAAGGATCAGTCCTGGACCGCTTCCAAAGTCTTTTTTTCATGCCTCCTCATGGGGAAGGACTGAGAGAAGGAAATAACATATTATGTGTTATAAAATGTAATGCTAAAAAAAAGGAGGAAGGAACAATTAAAGGAAAAGGCAATGTGATCTCATCTTCTCAAAACCAGGGGCAGGTCATTGTGGCCAGTTTCCATTGCTGGGCCTTGAGGCCTGCTCTCACAGCTCTTCGCCTCCCCTGAGGCAAACATGAGACAACACCCCCACCCCTACTCAAGTGTTAGCTAAACCTGTCTATGGCTCTGCATGTCCCCAGATCCATTTAAGTGCTATTTAGGAGAAATTGGCAAGCATTGCTCAAATAGTGAAATAATGAAACTAAGATTATTACCCTTAGTAGGTATAGCCAGGACTCATTATTTTTTCCTTCATTTCTAACAAGGAAGCAAAAGAAAACTCACATGGTGATTTTTTAAGAGAAACACTGTCATTGAGCCAGATACTAAAGATAATTATTGTCTGAGTTTGTGTGAGATATCTATGCCTAGAGAACAGGTTACTGTTTAGAGACGTATGCGCTAGAGGAAAGGCGCCAGATTTATACTCGAAAGACCTGAGTTCCCAGCCTGCTTTGGCCAGTGTTTCTGATGCTTCAGTTTCTTCATCTGTAAAAGGGCAATAATCCTGCCGATCTCACTGGTTGTTGTGAGAAACAATTGAGAGAATGTATGTCAAAGTCTGCTCGAAGAAAATGAAGTGCTAAACAAATGCTCCTATGGCTCGTATTTGAAACACATCTAGACAGAGATGTAGTTTCCAAACAGATGGTTGCTCTAGGTGGGTTTGCTTCTAAATAATTGAGAATAAAATATTGATCTCAGTATTAATCTGAGAAATGCTGTAACTTTAACCACAAACAATTACTACTTCTACATTTGTTATACACTTTCTTTCTAGACAAATAAGAGAGCCTCTATAAGGCAACGAATTGACCAACGCAATTCCCATAACAACGTATTCTACAGTGTTCTAATTATTGACAAAGTGCAGAACAAAGACAAAGGACTTTATACTTGTCATGTAAAGAGTGGCCCATCATTCAAATCTGTTAACACCTCAGTGCATATATATGGTAAGCAACTCGTGCTCTGCTTTCTAATCATTATGGATTTGGGGAGTTGTATAAGAAAAGTAAATTTTCTTTTGGCCAAGAGGTACACTGTCATGAATGAATACAATTTTGTCACCCTCCTGCCCCTGCCACAAAGCAAATCACATTAAGTGCTCTTTAAATTTAATAGTTTTGAATTGGACAGAGACTCTTTTCCTTACAAGTGTATTGTGGTTAATAATTCAATCATATTATAATCTATATGAAATTCCTTATTTAGTGTCCCATGTAAACAAAACAGAAAAATATGATCAGTTTTACCTTTATTTCCTGGAGGAAATTTCTCAGGTACTATTATGATTTAGAGAAATAAAAATATGGTATGGTAAATTATTTAGAATTGATGCTATTTTATACCTGGTTTTACTCTTATTTTACAAATCCTAATATTGTTGCTTACTTCCCATAGGCAAATTCTGTAAGGAAAATACTTAAACCTCTTTAGAATCCTTAAAAACCTCACTTATTTCTACCGTTAAAAGAAAAACAGTGTGAGGAGAAGAATCTATGGAACAATTCTATCAATGGCCTTTGATATTCTTTTGACTTTCTCCAGTTCATTTTTTCTCCCAAATTAGTTGTTTCAGGGTGCCTGGAGCTACCATCTCCCATCATACTCATATTGGCCAGGTAGATTTTTAGAAGGATCTTTTTACTTTTTTGTTGTTGTGATATGGATATTTACGGTGTTTCACTTTCTGTTGCTCTGCCACTGTTTTTATGTCCCTGGGACCTGAAACCATTTAATTTGAAAGTATTTCACTAGTTAGAGTACTTTTAAATTATTTTATTCATCATTCAATATTTGGGCTCATTGAGAGGTTTGATTATAATTCAGCTGTTTATTTTTTATTTTTTAAAGATTGGTACCTGAGCTGACATCTGTTGCCAATCTTCTTTTTTTTCTCTTTCCCTTCTTCTCCCCAGAGCCCCTCAGTACATAGTTGTATATTCTAGTTGTAGGTCCTTCTGGTTGTGCTATGTGGGACACCACCTCAGCATACCTTGATGAGTGGTGCTAGGTCTGCACCCAGGATCCAAACTGGCAAACCCTGGGCTGCTAAAGCAGAGCGCACCAACTTAACCACTTGGCCATGGGGCGGACTCCATAATTCAGCTGTTTATTTATTCATTGGTTGCACCCTCCTTTAGTGAGGCAGTAATTGGGCTCTTTGTTTTTGTGTTTATTTTGTTTACATAAATATAGTCTTTTCTAATTTATTTATCACTTCTCCTTTCAAAGATAAAGCATTCATCACTGTGAAACACCGAAAACAGCAGGTGCTGGAAACTGTAGCTGGCAAGCGGTCTTACCGGCTATCTATGAAAGTGAAGGCATTTCCCTCACCAGAAGTTGTATGGTAAGACCATAATTATTTTCATATCAGTTTAAGATATGCTTTCTAAGTAGGAAGATGCAGGAGCTCAATGACTTGAATTCCTGAAAAAATATTGAGATAAGTTCCCCAGACAGCAGTAGAGAGCTAAGAACTATGTTGACTTCTGGGCTGGGAGTGGAGTAGGTAGAAAGGGCTGGAGGGGAAGGGAACTAATGTAACAGGATGGAGCAAGGGCTTAGGGTTTTTTGAGTGCTCATTTACTCACTGTGACTGAATTTCTGCATCTCTAAACCTTCCTATGATGTCAACATCCTTTGAATGGGATATTTTGGGCAATGACTAGGAAGCATCTTGAATATGTAACATGCTCTATTAACTCTGAAGAAGTGGGCCCTTGTAATGAGGATAATAATTCTTTTATTATCTGAAAATAATTCTTTTATATACAGCTGGGTTGAAAGTTCCAATCTTGTTTTAAAATTAAACAAACATTAACAGAGACAAGACTTATTTAGTGGCAGCAGTAGACGAATGGACCTACTTGAACTAATTAAATTTTTTTTGGCTCAAAGTTTGCATAATCAGAAATTCCTTAAGCAGTTTTTTTTTTTTTTTAATGCTAGTACAACACCTGATGTAAAACAATGTAATCTGTTTATAATCTGCAGTTATTTTGTTAAATCACTTTTAAATGCCAGCATCTCTGGCTCAAGCCATTGCATTTTAAACAAAGAGTACAGTACAAAACTGATTAGGAAAACAACCCACACAATATAGAAGTGGTGCCATTTTAGGATCTCTTGAACCAGAGCTTATTTTGCTTTCAATATCATATGAGTGTAGTGTTTGTTTTCAGGTTCCTCAAATAGTTCATAGGGAATTAAACAGAAGATTTAACTCTGTGCTATGCCCCTTCACACCATCGCAGTAGAAAAGAGATTTTGTGTTTCATAATATCTAAAAAGTTTAATAGTAAACTTCCTATGAGTGTACATTATTCCTTAACAGAAATTTCATCACTCTAGGAGGTACATTCCATCTTTCAGTGACTGAAAGTATCCCCATCTATTAAACTGGGCTAATTTCTTCAATAACTAAAGTAGCAAGGACCTAAAACAAACAAACAAATCCATTTTTGAAAATACTGATTTGTTAATAGGAAATAATTTAAATACTAAGGTGATATTTGTAATCACAAAAGAGAGCATACTTATTTTCACTGCTGTGGAACTGAGACCCACTAATAATGAGAACTTGTTTGCAGGACTATGTAACATATGCATGAATATGAACTAATACCATCCCCAATAGTACACCCTTATGCAGAAAACAATCAACTCCTAACAGATTAAAAAATGCTCATTTAAAGAACTGTGCAATTTAATGAAATCATAAAATTTTAGAGTTAAAAGAGATCTGTGAGAAACTCTAGAAAATTTGGGGAAACTGAGGCTCAAATGGATAAGTCAGGTGCATAGCACATAGTGGCAGAACCAGGTCAAGCGTTCAGGCGTCCTGACTCTCAGTTCTGTATGCAATTGCATGATATCTAGGCATTGATTCTATTTTAAAGTTAAAATTTTTCTTTTAAGTTTATACCTTTTGTTTGTGAGTTTTCTGCCTTAACTATTCTTCTTCAGGGAAAAAATCTTGATAATCTTGATTTCACTATAGCTTATGAAAGGGACAACTGGTGTGACCATTTATACAACTAATAAGAACTCCACATGAGACCACAATAGGAAAGTCTATTTTTATTTTTATCTGGAGAAGTGATCTAGTTGATCTGACCTACAATGGCTCTTGTATTGCTGATGGAGCCTCATGGAAAACTCTGAAAAACATCTCAGATGGAATCAGCCAGTGCTTCTGAGTTAAAACTTAAGTCACAATGGCGACCAGTATCCCTGTGGGTACATTAGAGCATCACTTTTCTTTCTTCCTTCAGCTTACTTCTTCCTCTTAGCTGATAAATATGAAGTGTTTCCCAATCTAAAAATCACACCTGGCTTTACTAAAAAATTAGTGTCTAAATTTTTTACATGAATGTTGAGGACCAAAGGCTTGAAATGTATAAACTTGACCTCACAAATTTTAATGACAGTTTTAAAGTGACATCTGAGAGAAAGTGTGAAATGACTTACTCATCATACTCTTAACCACAGGTTAAAAGATGGGTTACTTGCGACTGAGAAATCTGCTCGCTATTTGGTTCATGGCTATTCATTAATTATCAAAGACGTAACTGCAGAAGACGCAGGGGATTATACAATCTTGCTGGGCATAAAGCAGTCAAATATGTTTAAAAACCTCACCGCAACTCTAATTGTAAATGGTAAGTTTACTCTTCATACTTCCTTCTGGTTCTGGTAGGGGTAAAATTAGTGAAAATTTGTAAATCAAAAGTCAGGATAACAACATCAAAGAAAACAAAATTTTAAATATTTTAAAAACCACTTACACCTCCATCATAACTATTCATGTCTGCTTATCTTTCATAAGTAACATGATTTTTTATAATTGTAATCATAATGTACATACCATGGAATCAATGTAATGTTCTTAAAACACTTCTTTTTTAAAAAAAATTGGCATTATAATGACAAATATGAGGGTTTATTTGTTTTTTTTTCATATTTTTACTTCCCTTATATCAAAATCAGTGAGAATGTGGTCCTTCATGTTGTGGTCCAGGAGAAAGTCATTAGAACAGCTCTTGACCTCTGTCGTGTTCTTCCTCTCCTTTCCAGTGAAACCCCAGATTTACGAAAAGGCTGTGTCATCGCTTCCAGACCCAACTCTCTACCCACTGGGCAGCAGACAAATCCTGACCTGTACCATTTATGGTATCCCTCAACCTGCAGTCAAGTGGTTCTGGCATCCCTGTAACCACAATCATTCCAAAGCAAGGTAGGGACAGTTAGTTTCCTGAATAACTTTTAAATACTTTTTGACACGTGGACTCAAGATTCTTTAATGGACACAGATGGGAGTTTGCACATGGGATGTGCAGCATATTTAGGGCAGAGGCTTTCCCTGCCTTGAGAACAGGTCGGCAATATCTTTTCTTTTTTCTTACCCATTTCTAGCCATTTCATAATTTTTCTCTCCAGTTTATAAGTTGTAGGAGCCCAGGGACAGAATTAAGATTACCCTGTGAGCCATTATTTGGACCTCAGGTTGGAACTCGTCACTCGTTTTCCAATTGAGGATCCCCAGACTGTGGCTATACCACTCCATCAGTTACACTGGTCTTCCCATCTCTCACTTTATACACGCTAGATATGATATGAGGTCTTCCCAACACTGACGATCACTACCTTTCATAGGCTTTGCTCCTGCTTTTCCATCTGTCTGAAATGTACTTCCACCCATTTTCTGCCTCCTAAGAAGTCCTTCTTTATCCTCCAAGGCTCAGCTCTTAGGTCACCTTCTCTGCAGACCCTACCCACTGCCTCATTCAGACTCCTTTCTCCCTCCTCAGTACGAACAGCACTTTGTTTACACCATTGTTACATCACTAGGTGTGCACACATTTTTCTTTTCTCTAGGCTGTGAGCTGATTGAGAGCCTGACACAGTGGTTGGCATACAGTAGATGCTCACTGTGTATCTGCTGAATGAATACGTCCCTACCCTCTGTTAACTGTGCAGTGTTTCCTTGCATCCTGTTGGTGACTGGGCCCTGTTTGCCTTTTTCCCATTTTCGTTTAGTCTAGAGGAATGATACTAATGATAGTTCATGGAAGCTAATTTGAAGAACAGGAATAGAATTGATAGGTGTCACAATAAGATATTGAGACTGCCCAAGAATTATCATTATGCCAAATATTTTCTGTATTGGTTTTAACTCCACTTGCAGAGAGTTTGGGAGAATTGCTATTTAAAAAAACCAAAACCAAAACAAATTAGCTTGATAAAAAGTAACCAAGACATAATTCTAGCATAAACAGAAGTGGCTATTTGGTTTTTTAGATTCTTCCTGCAATTTCAACTCTTCTTCATCTTGTGTTTTAACCTTTGTTTAAAGCACATTATTCTGATAGTGCAAGTTACTGGGGAGTTATGGAATTCCTGAGAAGTAGCTGTTTCCAAAGATATCTAATTTCTCACCTAAGTGTCATTTTCTAAGAATAGAAAAATGGAAAACTTACAAATCTTGAATACCTTCTTTACTATTGTGGATATTTAACCCAAAAGAAAGTGAGATCTACTGAGATTTTATATTATTTAGCTATTTTGGGGGTAGGCATCCATATTAATGGACCCATCCCTTTAAAGCCTTGATATTTGTGCAACCCTAACATGTAAATATATTAAAAATAACTAAATAACTTAAGCTATTAGATTTGGATAAAAGTGTAGAGTTGAATTTTTATAGAGTAACATGGCCTTTGATAGATATTTTTAATTTTTGTTTTGACAATAGCAAATCTAAAATTTCAATTCCATCTAGGATCAGAGCTAGTAACTATCTTAGAAAATAACAATTATGAGTGATAGAACATAATATAAAGTTATATTTGAATAATGCTAACCAAATATTATTAGGGGAATGAAGTCAGCTGAAGTGAAACTTTGTAAACATTAGCCTTCTTTTTCCGAGTTCTTTGTGGTATATAGAGTCCTTCTGTCATGTTATGAAGTAACCTTCCAAGGCCTGTTAAGATGTCTTATCCACTCTTGGAATTCTCTCAAGACTCAGAGCACTGCCTTAAATCTTCAATAAATGCTTACTGACCATCTGACTTATTCTTTGCTAAAGGTGTTCATTTTCTTTTTTTTTCACCAATCACAAGACAGATCAGAAATGAAAGATTTCTTTTCTTTTTTAATGAATGCTTCATTAAAAAATATATGTTGTTGCTTGAAATTATCTGCTTAAACTGTGCATATCCATAAGAAGTTCTCATTTTTTTAGTCAGCAGACTGATTGAGTAGCTTACCTCTGTCGGGCCCAGATTTGGTGCTTGGTGGTTTATCAGAACATTTAACATCGAAGTATTTCAGAAAGATATATGGGACATTTGTGCACTAGGAAACAAATGGAATAACTCTATTTCACCCTGTCAGAGAGATAATAGTTAAAACTGACAGATAAATGAAGCCCTCTTTAATAAATTTTTCAAATATGTCTTTATATAAATGTTCTTTATATAAATGTTCTATGTACTTAGATTATCACTTGGATTCAGTGGTAGACAGGAATTTTAGTTAGTGACATTTGAATAAAGGATGTTCTATTGTAAGAATTTTTAAAATCTTATTTTGAGTTACATAGTAATATATTTGCATAGTGCTATCTGTGCATGATTGTCAAAACAGATTAGGTGATTAATATATAGACATTATTCCTGAATAATTCTTGCTATTTGAAATTTAGGCTCTAGTTAAAGGACATATCTATATATGGATACAACCAAAGTATTAGTTTAGTTCTGAGGTTAGAATGTGTTTAAGTAGCTCAGAATTATTAATTGGTTTGATTTGGCCAGCTGGTTAATGTACCTAAATTAAAGAGGTTCAGAAAACTCTAATTGTATGGCTTTCTGGAGTCCAGTAAATATATAAATATGTTTTAAAACAATCAAAACTGCTGCTAAACTACTTTATCTTTATGGATATTAAGAGCGACAAATGAATTTAACAAAAATTTCCTCCTTTTAAAAAAAAATTGTGGTAAACTGCTGAGCTACGTTTTAACTGAATAACATTGTGGTTTTTGATTCACCTAGAATTTGTTCTTCTAAAACATAAGGAAGAACAGAGACGGGGAAAAAGCGTGGTTACTTTTAACCTCATATACCTAATGAGCTGAGAAGAAATATAGCAGAATCTTTACCCCTTTTACTTTTCTGCATATTTGGTTGGTAGAGTGGTAGGAGAGCTAGAATATTTCTTTTGAATTCTTAATAACATTAAAATAAATTATTAGCACTGAATGAGGTAGAATTTTGGATTTTTCTCATCCTCAGCAACTGGCAGAGACTTCTAAATAGATACTCCTAAACTGCTCCACGTTAGCATGGGCATACACCTAGGGGAGCATGCATAAGGCTGTTAAGCTTATAGTACCTTCCACATGTGTGTAGTTTACAGTTTCTGTTCATATAAAATAAGGATCATTATACACACTTCATAGAGAGAATATGAGGATCAAATGAAGTAAGGTATTTGGGAAAGATACAGAGTGCCACAGAAATGTAAGGTTGTAATTATTGCTTGCACTGGGGTAAACTTCTCTAAATAAGGCTCCAAAACTTTTAAGGAACTTGAAAAGAATTTTCTGCCTACTATAGAGCTAGTTTCACAACAGTGAGAATTTTTACCTAACATTTCTGAGAAATGAACACAAATTGTGGAAAGTAAAATGTGATTTTGCTGTGCTTTAGAAATAGGAATTTAGTAGGTCTGGGCTGTAGAACTCAGGAAAAGATAATTTATGACTTTTCAGAAGAATAAAATAAAGGAAATATAGACGAGTTAGGCAAAAATAGAAGTAAGAATAAACAAAAGTGTGTAATGGGGGAATAAAGCAAGTCTCCCAGTTTGTGTAGCCTGTCCCATTCATTTGTTTCCCGTCATAGGAGGAAGTGATTCTGATCTGTGGGTTGGCTAAGGCTGGGGTGGGGCAGATTGGGACGTAGGAAGGCTGACTCTTGCTTGGTGAGTCCACATTAGCCTTCTAGAACTTCACCTCCCCTCTGGATTTTGAAGAACTAAGTAGTCTCCTAACAGCCCAGGCAGCAAGGTAGTCTTGATCTCCCAGTCCTTGATGGGCTTTGCCACAGTGCTGGCACAGTCTCATAGGAAATATTGTCTGCATAAGGCTGCCCACTTTAAGGCAGCTGGTCTCTAAAGGAACAAGTAACACTATTGGACTGGAGGGAAGAGGCCCCTCTTTGGGGAGTGGAAAGGATGGATTTGAGGAGCCCAGGAGGGAATGGGGAAAGGACAGTCCTGGCATAATCTGTTTGTACTTCAGATCACCAGTCACATTTTCTCAGGAAGACTCTAAGATGTTGGAAGACTGCTTTTACTCATGCATACTTGAATATCAAAGAGCCCCTCAGGTAACTGCCTGGAGAATTTTATGCCTGAACAGGTCATCTACTCCCCACAAACAGGAGGGTAGTGAGTGGGCTTGTTCTGGGTCATCCTTCTTGAGAGTCTCCATTAACTCAGATCACCTTTCCCATTAGCGTCCAGAGTCTACCTGGTTGTTTCTGAGGTTGTCTTTTCTTCTTTTTAAAACTAAGACCTGCTTTTACAAGGTTGATTGTGTTTGGGTCTTTCCTATAGGGAGGTTTAAGGCCTGCAGCCTTTGATTACCGTAGTTTTGTTTTTAGAGCATACATTTTTTAAATCATAGGCTGCTTTAATTCTCTCTCCCCATCTAACTATCACAAATTATAATTTCAAGGTAATAAATAACGCTGCTTGATTATAATAGATAAAGTTGCAACACATACTATGTTATTGTCCTTTAATGGAAAAGAAGTTAGGTATATTGGGTTCTTTGTGAAACTCTCATTTTCTTCATTGGTTATCTGTGAAGACCAAGACAAAGACGTAGAGAGAAACGTCCACTTACATTACGTTAACATTGCTCACATCTTACAAATGCATTTTGTGTATCATCAATATTCAATCTAATTATACTGTCAACCATCTTCTTATCACATAAATGTTTATTGGGCACCAACCATGTGCAAAACATAAAGGCACACCATTTGTCTTTAGCATTTATGTTTTAATTCTATAAGATCGAACATAGTTGGTGATTACTTATTCTATCTATATATGTATCAGTAGAAGGTCTATTCCACAATCTCAGGGATAGATACCTGGGAATCAAGGAAATGGGTTCTATTCCTGGCACAGTCCCTGCCTTCTCTGTGACCTTGGCCAGTTATTTAATCTGTGCTTCAATTTCCCCTTCTGGAAATGGTAAGAGCCGTGCTTCCCCTTTCCTATAACACACAGCTATTGAGTGAAATGAGAAAATCTCTTAAAATTATGGTTTCTTCTTTCAAAAAAGCTTTAAATAATTTCCTCATTGTTGCACATGGCTTCTTATAAATTATAAAGCAATTTGACCTGAGGATTAACTCTGAGGATCAGTGCCAAATTAACAGAAAAAATCAACTATAGAAAAGTAGAATGGTTCTAAGAAAAGTCTTACATGTAGTTATGTATTCTGTGGTACAGAACTGACTCAGTAATTATAACATTAATAAATTACTCATTAAGAAAAAATGCAGCAGCTCCTGCACCATTCATGTCAACCCATATTTTCTTCAGTGCCAACCTGGACTACCTTTGCCAGTCTTACTTCAGCCTATACAAATGAATTATCATTCTTTGCCCCGTTAGCCCTGAAAGCATGCTTGCTTTGTTTAGTCCTTTGCCAGTGAGCCCCTCCAGAATGCGAGAAATGTAGCTGGATTCTCAACTCATGTAAGGTGGAGCGGGTAGCATATTCTTTATTACTTTTTAGCTAAAATGATAGGTTTTCTAAGAAAGACCGAGTAGACATACATGGAATCTTAAAGAACTGCTTCCAAACTCTAAAGTAAGGCAGATCTGGAGCCTCAAATAATTACACGCTTTAGAAGTTTAATAGAAAATAATATTCCCTGCCACACAATTTGATGTTCCATTTCTGCAACACTCTGCATCTGCCCCAGCAGCAGAGGACTGTGGGGAGTCTAGAGAAAGCTGAGCACTCCAGGACTAAGTGTGGTTTGCTGGGTTTGTGTGCGTGTGTGTGTTGGCGGAGGGGTGGGGGTGGGGGGGTGGCCTACAAAATAAGGGAAAGCAGAGGCATCTATGAAGTCTGAGAAGAGCTTGCCTAATTGCATCTCTCTATTGTTTACGTCAGCAAATTGGCAAAGAAAGGAAGGCCTGAATCATTAGGGATGTGTTAGGCATAGATCATTTGGGAGAAACATAGTTTTGTGCATCAGTGGGGTATGTAAAATTAACAAGACAAAAACAAAACAATTGCTAATGGTAGTTAATTAGAAATGTACTCAAGGACCCAAATTTAATTGACTGCCAGCATGAATGTCTATTATTTTTATGCTGAAACAGTTTTATGTCCCATATTCTATTTTCTATCTACAAAATGAAAGTTTGAACAATTTAAACATTAAAAAAGTCAACGTTTCCTGGGGGCTAAATGTAGGTCAGAAGTCAGAGGGAAGCTGTAATTTAAGACCTCATCTTTTGGAAATATTATCACATACTACATGTTTTAATGTTTACCACACTCCTCTTAAGTATACATACAATTTGTATCCATGTGTCTCTTGACATATATTCTGTGCAGTGTGTGTACAGATATGCAGACTCAAACCAGGCATGCTACAGAGAATTTTAATTTGCCACCCAAAACCTTGAATCAAAATGGAGACTTTAAAGAAGACCATTTCACCAAAGACCACTTTAGCAGGACTTTGAGCTTCAACAAATAACCGAATAAATCTGGTCATCTTACATAGCATACTTTCATCACAAGCCAAAAGTGAATGT
The DNA here is from genome assembly GCF_037783145.1 of Equus przewalskii. Classification (NCBI taxonomy): domain Eukaryota; kingdom Metazoa; phylum Chordata; class Mammalia; order Perissodactyla; family Equidae; genus Equus; species Equus przewalskii. The sequence goes on along the minus strand of NC_091846.1, from coordinate 7,974,979 downwards.
GCACTTACTAATGAGAAACTTGCTCTCTGTTATACAATTACTGGATGAGGAAGTGCATGCTGCCCAGTGTGAATGTTCAGACAACAGCCCTTATTAATATTTCATACCAAGTCCTGAGAACAGAGCACAAGTTCATTTGCCAAATGCCTCTTTGCCACTTTTCTATGCCTTATGAGATTTTCCTCTTTTTCCCACTCTTCATACAGTAAGTCTGATGAATAATCGTTTCTAATGAATTAACTGTCTCCTGTAATTGCTATCAAACATTTCATTACGTGTTTAAATTAAACCAAAAGGCTGAGTCATAGGAAGTCTATGCTGGATGGTTTTTATAGGGATCTTTTGAGCAAAATTCAGTGTAGCTTCCCAGGAAGAGGAATAACAGAAGAAGGTAGTGACACACGATTTGGGAAGATTCCTTAAGAAGACTGGCAGAACCTCCCAAATTTTATTTGGCCATAGTCACAGATTTTTAAAAATTAAATGAGCGTTTTCATTACTGAATCTAGAAATTAATGTCCTGACGCAAGATCCTTAGGTTATAGGTAAATACGACAAATCACTCAAACATGCACCTATTCTTGGAAATCTCCATTTCAGTTATATCTCCATTGACTTGGTAGACTGTTTCTTGAAATATGGACTCTAGTCTGTGGTTTTAATATAACTTCACTGCCCTTTTAGGTGAAAAAGTAGAACCTGGGAATCGAGAAGATGGAAAGGGTGTGATGGATTGACAGTATGGCCCAGGTAGTGCCTTATAGTGAGCTCCAAGTCACTAGACTTTGTTTCTTCCTACTTTCTCTAGAAGCCTCATAGGAGGTTTTATCACTTTGAATGCAATTGTCTACTTAATGATAACAGCTGTAATAGATTTAATCAATGAGCCCTTTCCAGTGCCAAAGTTGTGTCCATCCCTTTACGTACATTATGCCTAATCTGGACAACAGTTCTACATAATGCACATAATTTCCCCATAAGGAAACTGAAGCTCAGAAAGTTATTTTTCAGGTGTTTTTGGATCATGGAATAAAAGAGGCTAAGTAGGTTGGCATTTCAGAAGGTTACTTTTCATTGGTGTCCACAAGACTCCTCAAAGTGGATCCCTGTGGGTTCCCAGACGAAGGAGCATAAATCCTTGAGGGGATAGGTTTGGGGGAGCACTGGCCTACCCTATTGGGTTTATTCTTGTCACCAGTGATCCCACAAAGTCCACCTGTTGAGTTAGAGTTGTTGAGTTAGAATTGAACTGAGATTGGGAGAGGAAAGGAGGAGGTTAGCACAAATGGGAGAATTTGACTCAAATTTCACAATTTCTTTAGAAACCAGTGATGACCTGCACATGGTTCGGGCCCAAACCTGCAGGTGGGAGTAGACCCTTTGAGGCAGTATAAACCCCAATGGGATGAGCAGGTCTAAATAAGACCAAGCTCAGGAGGATGTCAAGTCAAACAGCTAATTGGCACTTTCCCCTAAGAGTATGGTCCCTCTCTGTGACTTTCTCATCATGCAGGGGTATTTGATTCTCTTGCAGGAAGTCTCATTCTCTCATTTATTGTTTGGGATTAATTTTCTGGATCAGCATTCAGTAAGCACTCAGTCCTCAGTGGGTCTCACAGAGCCCGTAGATGTTTAGGCAAGAGACAAAGGAGATTAATCAAAGTAGATGAAGGAGAGGTCAAAAGAAAATAAAGGAGAAAGCATAAGTGCTTACAGTTGATGAGCGGATGAAATGGGGACATGCAGCCTGCAAATTTCAGCCTCAGCATGCCTTGATTTAGTCACTTTGAATGATTAATTCACTTAGAATTTAGAAACTTGAGAGATAAAAAAGAGCTTGTTTTACAGATGAGAAACTGAGGCTCAAAGATAAATAATTATCCTTTACCTCATAGCTAGTTAATGGCAAGCCCAGCACTAGGCCCAAGTCTCTGGTTTCCTGCTTATTCTTATTTCCACCATAACATTATATTGAGTCTCCATGGGAGGTGCTTATAATCTGGTTGAATAAATGAACCAACATGGTTTCAATGGATGCTGGATGAGTACTGCAGTTTAGGGGAAGCATCATGGAGGAAGTAAGATCTGAGTCCCGTAGATGATGGTAGGTATTGCACTGCTAAATGGAAAGGGAGAGGGACACAGATGTAATAGAGTGACATGGGGATAGGAATGGATTAAGGAGTTGGAGAGAACATGCTCGAAGAGTAATTTGGCTGGCTTATTGGATTTGGGTTGAAAAAAAAAAAGAAAACCAAAATTTGGAAAGATAGTTTTGGACCTGACATGGAATTTCTTGAATGGGGGCTAAATAGTTGAGCCAGTCAGTCATTCTGCTTCAGCTCACCTTCCCTGGCTAATGCCTAGGTATTCTGCTATCTATTGACCACAGGCACATGCTGTCACTGTTATAGATGGACAGACTTTCACAAACTCATTGTTGGTGGTCTTCTTCCTGTGGCATGTCTTCAGCATGTGTTATGTGCCTTGTATCCATGAAACTCTGCCTTCTGTGTCTGAAGATCAAGGCCTTAGAATCCAAGAACTTGGATTTCTACTCAGGCTTTTTAAAAAGTTATATGGGTACATATTATCCCATTTTATTAGGCCTGTAATGTTCCACATGCCTTGTCCTCATTATTGAAAATTATGTGAGATGATAACCGATTACTACCTTATCGAGAAATCCTCTCTTGTGAGTGTGAAAAAGTCTTTGGATAAGTAAGGTAAGAAAAACAAAACTAGGTATTTAGAGACTACTTAGAGCCAAATAGAAGATTATGGTTAGAAGACTGTATGGCTTAGCGTTTCTATTTTTATTTTCTTTATAGATGAAATTTATCGAGAACTTATCTATAGGATGTTAATTGCCTCATATGTGCTTTATATGTATTATCTCATTTAATTATTATAGAACTTCTATGAGGTAGATACTATGATTATTACCATTTTCTAGATGAGGCACAGAGAGTTCAAGTACCTTGCAAGGAAACCAGTTCTGGTTGACATGTCGGAGATTCTAAATGAGTGGCCTTCTAGCACATCACCAACCAGGCACTTCATTTGTCACTACTAGGACTGGTTCTTTAAGAACTACTTACACATTAAAAGGAGTCATTTCAAAAGCTCATGATCCATAAAGCAAATATGTCTTGAGAAGCCTGTGTTATGACACCAAGGGCCAATTTTTTTTAAACGATAGTTTTCCTGTTACTGATTTTTTTTTTTAAGATTTGCCCTAAGCTAACATCTGTTGCCAATCTCCACCTCTTTTTTTTTTTCTCCTCCCCAAAGCCCCAGTACATAGTTGTATATTCTAGTTGTAAGCCCTTCTAGTTCTTCTATGTGAGTCGCTGCCACAACATGGCTACTGACAGACGAGTGGTATGGTTCCGTGCCTGAGAACTGAACCTGGGCTGCTGAGTTGGGGCATCCTGAATTTTAACCACTAGGCCATCAGGGTTGGGTTCTTGAGCCAATTTGAAAAGGGGTTAGGATTCAAAAAGGCAATACAGTTTAGAGTTTAAGGACATGGGCTCTGGAGCCTGAATCCTGGCTCTGCCACCTATTACCATCTACCAGCTGTGTGATTCTGGGCAAAAGAAACCACCTCTCAGGATCTGAGTTTCCTGATCTGTACCATAAAGATAACAGCACCAACATCACAAGGTTGTTTGGGGGAATTAAATGAGATAATATACATGAAGTGCTTAGCCCAGTGGCTAGTGCCTTGCAAGTGCTCAGTTTGTTGCTGAAAGTATTTTTCAGTATTTTTAGATTGCTCTGGGACTGCCCACAGCAAAGCAACTTCCTTCTGAAGTGGTATCATATACATACTGATATCCTGTGGAAGCTAATGATGATCTGACAAAATAATCCATGCTCTTAGGAAAATCTTCTCCCAGGAAACATAGTTACATCTTTGGACAGGTTTTCTGACTATGGTGATTTACTCCAAAGAAATTAAGATGGGACTGGAATTGGTAGAATTTTCAGATTATTTGGGAAATTAGAGGAGTTATCCTGGATCAACTCGAGTTGTGAATTCTACCTCAGTTATTCGAATGCTCATTGACCTAAATCTTGTCCAGCCTATAGTAGCATATGGGCTCTTGACATTTTACTGGTTTGTGCTCAATTGTATTCTGATATTTTCCCATGTATTTGACTTGTCTCTTCAATAAACGTATATATTCCTTAATAACAGAAGGAACTAAATGTGGTACTTATTTCAGAGGACATGATTTTACTTCTTAAATGGAATATATGTGAACAAATTATTTTTTATTTGAATAAAATGAGGCTAGTAATTATGGCCAATATTTCTGTCTACACTTGAAGAAAGAAGAAGACCATTGCTGGTTAGTTTTCTATTTTCTATTAGACCAGAAGATGCTCCTTCACCTGTCAGCATCATTGCCTAAGCTGAAATTGTCCATGACTGTCATTCTGTCAGATACCGATAATGCGGTGATGAGTTTATCCAGGTCCCAGGCAGATCCTCTGTCTTCATCAATACTCCTCATGGTGAACAGATAGGCACAGATGGTGGTGACATAGTGCTTAGTTGAGGGGGTATGTGTGAGGTCATTTGAGGGTCAGAAGTGCCCCTTTTTTCAGCACATTTGAGGTAAGTGATAGATGGCAGGGTTGACACCTGACATGAGGTTGAGTCCACATCTAGTCAGGCCATTATCAGGATTCATTTTTCTCACCAGGCAGTCAACTAAGCAAGACACACATGTGCTCTTCTACTGTTACCAGGTGCTTGGGCCAGGCACTGAGGTTATAATGATGAATAAGACATAGTCTCTGCTCTTAAGTAGCTCTCAATCTAGTCAGATAATAAAATGACAATAACATTAATGATCTATCTACTGTGTGCCACGCACTGTGCTAAGCATGCTACACAAATTAACTCATTTATTATCACCGTAACGTTTGCTGATGCAAAAGGATCTTCTTTGAATTATTTTCCTTCTGTTTGTTTTTCAACCCCTATAATAAAACTAATAAGATACTGTAATATGGGATAACTCCTTTTGAGCTGGCAATTTTAAGAACACATCCATTCCCAAAGAATTCAAGGTGGTTCACAAAAAGCACAATAAATAATTGAGCAAATCTGGATGAAAGGAGAAAGTGAGGTAAGACTAGTGTGGAGGTATGGCTCACGTGCTTTACTTGCTAGTTGTCAAGAGAGAGAAAGAGAAATGAAATAGATATTTGCAAGATCAAGGGCCCATATGATAAAAACAAACTGAGATCTGAGAAAAGTGATTTCTTCTCTCATGTTCTGAGATGTAGTAGACAAACTCCTCATCCCCGTTCTATAAAGTGAGTGTCACAGGACTGGTAATTATAATATTCCCTCACTGTTGACCAGTGGCACAATACCAAACCAGAATTTATTAAAAGTGATTTTGTGGGCTGATATGACCCAACAATTTCATAACTATTCAAGGGATTGAAAAGACTGCAAGTCTTCTGAGCAATTTTCTTGACTATCATTCTCATAATTGGGCTTTTGCTACCCAGGGTTATATAACTAGAAAGTTATAAAATCATGATTTGAACTCAGGTCTGACTACCTCTAGAATCTACGTTCCTTACGCTAAACTGTGATTCCCTACCCCACCCCCGAAAGCTTTCTGGGTGTTTCAATATTGACCACTATATAATATGTAATCTGCTTGCTTCCTTTTCACGAGAACAAAATGTAACAATAGCTTGAAATATTCTTCATTGAGTGATTTGAAGTTAATACCTTAAGATTCTTTGAATATATTAGAGTAAAGGATATTATTTGCAGCCACTCTTAACATTTCCCTAAAGATTTCTTAGTTACCAAATCACCTTTCCTCAGCTGACCAGTCTTTCATTAAGAAGAAAAATGAGTGTACAAAAGAGGTCTTCTCTTTGAGGCCCATACCTGGGTGTAACCAAGTAAGTATCCACCCTTTTAGCCTCCCAGTCACCCTGGTGTGGGGTTATAAGGATTCCTTGGTCTTGGCTCAGATTCTGTAAAAGAGCAAGAGAGTCCGAGTCAAGGGTAGGGGGAGTATTGGAGCTCCTAGTGGAAGCAAGCAGGAAAGAGAGGAGGAAGGAAAGCAGAGGCTGGGAAGGCAGGCCTTGTTCTGAGTGTGAATGGACCACCGGGCCCTCAAGAGCAGGAAGCAGTGCAGGCCAAGACGCTCACGGAAAAGCTCTTATCTAAACAGAGGTGGCCAGGACGCTGGATCACCTCCACCATTGTCCACGGAGCTGACCCAAAGCCTTCAATCTCTGAAAACTCTTCTCCACTCCTCCCTCTCCATTCAGACAAGAAGTAATTTTCAGTATGGCCTCCAAGGCGTCACAAGGTCTCTTACTGCACAAGAAACTCACTCCTCCAGCATCCCTTCAGCCTGACCCTGTGACCACCCCAAAGGCCGAGGCCCTTTTCCTGGAGCAAAAGGAGCAGGAACCATTCTGTCTAAACATTCCTTCCAACTCTGCTTGCATCCTCTCTCATTTGTTTTAAGAAAATGTGAGAGGAGGGGAAAAGATAGTGTTTGCAGATTCTATTAATCTGATGGTTCAGACACGCTATCACTAATGTTTTGACACGACACCCACAGTAGCAGAAGAAAGTTTACATCAGGCCCATCTACAGGATGGCGCACCACAGTGGGGAACCAGCCCTGGTCATGCCCTCTGGCAAGGTTCCAGGTGGTCTTTGTTTTCTTTTCTATTTTTTTAAAAGACATTTTACAGCCTTGACTTCTTCTTTATTACTGCTCTACCTCTTTGTTTCCTAACTTGAAATGATTCCATATTCTTTACAAACAGATTCTAATCACAGTTAGCACGTGCAGTCAAATCCCATTAAACAGATAAGCAGAGTCCACACAAGAAGTCTTCGTATTTCATCATCCAAAAAAGAAAAAGGAGTGAAAGGGAGATTATTCTCTGTCTTGCAATGTGGTAGAACTTTCTAGAGTATCTATCCCAATCAAATGTGCTTTAATTATAAATTAATATATGCATACATTCCTAGGCAATGGCTCAGGCTCAAATAGACAGCCACTGGGTGTTGGGGTACTCAGCTCGTCACTGCACAGCCCCCCTGCCCCAGAGGCCCTCTTTAAAATTGGCGGCCTGCTATAAAGGTGTTGAAGTTTGTAATAAAACAGGCCAGCTTCATCCCAGAACAGGTCCAGGAATCACACAGACCAAAGTAAGTTAGCAGGGAAAGAAAAGGATTGTGATAAAAGTTGGATTTTTATTTTGTGGCAATATTTTTAAAAATGATAAAATTTATCAGCCAGTAGAAAGCCCAGGGTTCCCATAATTTTAACATCAAAACATTTTTATGACCAAAACTAACCAGAATTTATGTCAAAAAAGTAATTATAAGGGGCTGGCCCAGTGGCATAGTGGTTAAGTTCACACACTCTGCTTTGGCAGCTTGGGGTTCATGGGTTCAGATCCCAGGCAGGGACCTAAACACTGCTTGTCAAGCCAGGGCTGTGGTGGCATCCCACACACAAAATAGAGGAAGATTGGTACAGATGTTAGCTCAGGGCCAATCTTCCTCACCAAAATAATAATAATAATAATAATAATTATACAGTATTCCTCTGCCTCTTCCTCTTTACCAAAGGAACACGTGCTTCTTCTCTCTCTTAAAAGCTAATGTTTCATTTCTCTTGGTGTCTGACTTTGTAGCAGTTTTATTCCAAGGACTCCCAGAGTTTTCCTCTCTTAACGTGTCTCTGAGCCAGGTGTACCCTGTGAAGCATAGTGGTAGAAGTTTGGGGAGGTTCCTTGGGAACAGAATTCATCCTATGTGATGGATTGAGCTTTGGTGTGGTAGAAACATTTTGGAATATCTGGATTCTAATCCCAGGTCTGCTACTTTCTGTGATCTGCGCAAGGCATTTGATTTTCCTGGGTCTCAGTTTCCTTATTGAAAAGGGGAATCAGAACACTTGTTTCATTGGGTGACTGTGAGAATTAGTTGAGCTTAAAAGTGTATGACTCCTGGCCCGGCCTGGCACCTTAGCAGCAACTCAGTAACAACTCCTTTCCCTTCAGTCAGCCAAGAGTCAGAATTTAGTAGAACAGAGCTTTTGAAAGAAAGATCAGCTTAATATCATTTATTTTAAGGTGACAGGGTGTCCTAAAAATGATTCATCTTAAGACTCAGGCTGTAGAGTAGACTTTCTAGAATTGGGGTGGTTATTAAACTTGCTGGAAATAATTTATGAAATGAAAATTTTATGCTAGATTACTACAGGAGTCTTGGGTACCATAATAGGCACCAAACAGATGGGCAGTTTCTAGAAAGGCTAAATGAAGGGTTGAACCATCTCACCCAGTTCTTCAGAGCCTACTGTTTTCTCACACGAAAAAGCCATTTCAAAGAAAACAGACTAACCATCAGTGCCTAAAGCTCACCCAGCTGGATTCTCCCTACTAATTCCACCAGATGCAAAAATCCATCCTCTAAGGAAAAGAAATGGCCAGTTTGCATTTTAGATAGGGGGAGCGGAAAGGCAGGAGGAATTAAGAAAGTCAGAAAATCAGAGTTGTTCAAAGCCAGCACTTAAGAAAAAGCAAAGGTGAACACAAAAGGGTGCCTTTGGCTGCACACCATGCATTGTATTTCCTATGCTGAATTTGCCAAGGTGAATGGGAACTGGGTTCAGAAACTGTGGATGATAAAGTGAGTTCTAATATAAACCATAATTGCAGACCAGGCACACACTGAGCACTCAATACACTTTGGTTATGTACGATGAGAGTTGTTTGCCAAATTCTGGAGAGAAGCTGTTATGTAAAAAGGGCTAAAAAAGACATTAAATCCCCAACGCAGTGATGGTATTTGTGTAGTGAATACTTGAGAAGCCTTTTCTTACTAAGCATAATAATTTTGTGTTTTATGATGGTAGTACATAGATATTATGTTACGTATGGTATGAGGGTTGAATGCATAGATTCTGTAATGAGCCAGAACTGAGTACAAATTCTGCCTCTGCTACTCACTAGCTGTTCGGCCTTGGGTAATTTACTTAACCCATCTAATCCCCAATTTCATTATCCATTAAATGGGGGATAATAGTACCTACTTTGTAGGATGTTGTACAGATTAATGAGATAGTATAAATGAATCACTTAGCACGGTGCCTAGTGCATAGAATATAGAATCTTTATTATAGCAGAATACAATATTGCATAGTGTGTATTATAATTATATAGCCTTTGTCTAGTTAGCTTGCCTGTTGGGACCAGCAGTCAATATTGTCAAGATGATAGGTTTGACTCCAGTGTTGGCTTTGCCTTTTTCTGTGTCCCAGACGGCCTTCATCTGTCTTTGGTCACAGAGGAGCTAAATATTTATGAGTGTGAAGGGAACAGGGCAAATCCATCACCACTACAGGAAAATCTACCCAAAGCATGTAGGTCAGTAATGGCATCTCCATCTATGGAGGGTGGTGTTCTCCCATTATGTGAGAGAAGAAACCTGGTAACTTAGACCAGATGGGAGAGTCTCACAGATGGTTCCTACTTGGAATTAAACAGACTGATGTGTCACATGTAGGGTCTCAGCTCCATGTGTTGGAGGCATAACTGGCTGATTTCTTTTAATTTATTTATATCAATCTCTAGTCCAAAACTAATTTGTTTCAACTCCAGGGCAATAGACAGCGATGACATGGAGTACACTCTTACCCCGGAAATTTTTTTTTCCTCTCAATGGTTATAAATACCTCCATGCTATTGTACTTGGCATGTTGTATGCAAATAGAGGTAGGAGTCCTAAAGCTCATTAGGAAAGGGACAGAGGCTTGGAGCATAGAGAGGACAGCATGGAGCTGAAGCTGATAACAGTGGCCTTGTCCAGAATAGTGCATGGGAGCTTTCTTATCTGCCTTTGGCAGGAGGTGCTGTGGACTTCCTGTGCGAAATCAGGAGTGAACGCTGCTTTCCTCTTGTTGTTCAGCTTCCTCCCCCCTCAAGACGGTTCCCAGCACAGTGATTATCTCTGCATCTTCAAACATGGCACAATCTACTTCCTTAAGAGCTTGATGTATTCTTAAGGCTTAGGCAAATTCCCCTCCCCCTAAATCTCTTTTCAAGTGCTGTTATATAGTCAGGCTCCTAAATGACATTCTATTTTTACGGTTCCAATTACAAAGAAGGAAAAATAACAGTCCCCAAATTAGAAAAGAGCCACAGTATCTGTCCTTTTCATTTGGAGGGCCTTGCAGTAAGTCTAGCCTATAGTTTCCATACTAGGGCTTGTGCCATCAGTAAGCGCCCTTAGAGTAAAGGGGGTGGGGGTTAGAGGTTGCCAGCCCCATGTGAACTCGGATGGCAGACTGCATTTCCCTTGGGAAATGCCTAGACTTGTTTTACTCTAACGTATTTCTTTGCATTTCCTGAAGACCAAGCATATGAAATTAAGATCTTTGTCTAAGACCTCCCTTATCTTTTTCACTTCTCTGGGGAAAAAAAGAATGAAATTAAAGGTTTCTCTTCCAGATACAAGAGAACTTCAGCTGTTTGATGTCACAATACCAAGTATACGTGCACATGTCTAATATAGGTGTACACGTGTACATGGTGTAAACATATGGAATAAATCCCCACATACATGTGAGGTATATATATATTATATATAGTCATATATTTCTGAGTGTGTATGGAAGATGTATGGTCAAATAGTAGTTCAAGGTATAGATGTTATAGTCTAGAAAATGGAGAATACTAATAATGAAAAATAGGGCAAAGTGACTTTTATATGATTTTCACACTTCATCAATAAAATATTTTACGTAAAGGAGAAAGTGATTTTTCTTTGGTTCGATTTCCTCTACTAATCAATAAGAGTTAAAATGTTCACTTATTTTACCTGATGATTACAGGAATAGCTAGGAGAAATAGCAGAAATTCCTAAGGAATGATCAGTCCTTATTAGTTCTTTTTTATTTTAAATTTTATAACCTAACTATAAACACCAACACTTTAATCTGATATATGGACCAGGTACTAACACCACCATGGAATTACTACTAATTCTCTTAGGTGTAATAATGGCATTGCTGTTATATTAGAAAATGTGTGTGTTTTTTAAGAGAGACACACTGAAATACGTAGGGGTAAAATGACGTGATGTCCAGGATTTGCTTTAAAAAACATCACAAAAGGAAAAAATAAGAAGAAATAAGGGATGGATGAAATAAATGTAGCAAAATCTTGACAGTTGTTAAATCTGGATAATGAGTACACGGGGATTTATCACACTATGTCTCTGCTTATCAGTGTGTTTAAAAATGATACTTAAAACAAATGAAAACTCTTACTAGAAACAACATGTCAGTACCTCATGCTTGTGTGTATGTTTACAAATGTTTAAGGAGTGCCAATTACATAATAGGCCCTTGCTTAACCGTGAGGACAGAATGAATAAGTCGATGGGCCCTGTCCCCCTGTAGCTGCCAGCCCAGTGAGGCCTCAGAAGCTTTACATGGAAACTCAGAAGGTGGTGAGTGCTCCGGGGGAGGACGTTATGGGGCAGTGCGCCCACGGAGGGGAGCCTGACCCAGCAGACGTTATAGTTTACGTCTAGAGACCTTTCTCAGCTCAAGGACCAGAGAGGAATGATCACAGAACTTTCTTCTGATCATCACAATCCTTTCCACCTTACCTTTTTCCTCACTTCTTTTATCCTCTCATTTTCATCTCACATAAGTCACTGCTGCCCTTGGCTACTTAAGTTAAGATCAACCTCTCATTCTTTGTGGAAACTGGGCTTTAAAGTTCCTCCCAGGTTGAAAATCTCCAGAATTTGACCAAGACATGTACAAATTAGAGCCCAGCAAGTTTTCTGCTCACCACAAATTCTAGTCCGGAAGGTAAGAATACAAAATGATTCCATGAAATGCTCCCAGAGCAAGCAATCATAAAAATAACCACTTTCCTGCACTTAAGGACTCACTCTTCGGGCTGGGAGGTAGGAGGAAAGCTGCATCTACAAGGGGGATATAGAAATAAACATCATCAGCACTTAAGGTAATCACGAAGCAGAAGAGACGGCCAAGGGTGGCTGCAGGCACTCAAGCCCGGCTCCCATGGGCATCCATCTCTCCTCACCTTCCCAGGCTGGGAGAGAAATGCGAACCTTGGAGCCCACAGATATCTTTTTGAGGTACCTAAAATATCTCTTTGTATATTTGCATTGTGTACCAAATATAGCCATATTTAAATCTCAAAAGGCTGCTTTAAAGGAATCAGTATTCATTTTGTCACAAATAGTAGAAAGCAAATCACCTGCATTGTAATACATGTGGTATAGTGCTCGGCTCTGGGCAGGTCACTACCTATTGGGGCAGGGCGCGAAAATATAAATTACAGTACAAATTAAGGTGCACTTGCTATAGGCTTATGGAGTGGTTCAGACCATCAGAGCTGTGAGGTTCACAGTGATCAGATAAGCCACTTAGAGAAGATCAGGTCGCAGGGTGGTGAGGGGGTGTCTAGTCAGTGGTGACTGTGTGAGTGAAGGTGAAGGGATCAGGGTGCACATGGCATACACTCTGTGATACGCTCAGAAGAATTCCTTACTTTTCTCTGGCGTCTTTAATTTACATAACTTCTCCAAGTAAAACTTTAAGTCATTTAATGCTTGTACAATCCTGTGAGATTAACAAGGCAGGTATATTTTATTCTGGTTTTTCAGAAAAGAAAACTTTTCATACAGCTAGATGAAGTCAGGGTGAGACTAGGACTCAGGTCCTCTGGCTCCTGTTTCAGTACTCTTTAAACTAACTAAACCAAAGCACGGGTTGACTAGGACAAAAGGTTTCTGTAGGGGTAAGGTTGGAAAAGCAGGAAGGGAATGGACTGTGGATAGCCTTGATGTCAGACAAGGAAGCCTGGCTTTCTTCACTGCAGTTGAAGCTTTTGGAGCAAAAAGGATTCCATTAAAAATACAACATTCAGGGGCTGGCCTGGCAGCAGCTTTGTAAGGTGTTGGAGCGGGAAGCCAGCTGGCGGCCAGGTCAGTTAGATACCACTGCACTGCCCAGGTCACAGTGGTCTCAAGTGTCCTTTTTGTTGTTTGGGTTTTTTATTCATATAGAATCTAGGAAACATAAAACATAATAAATGATCAATAAATATTTACACCAATGATTTGAGTACCAAACCATATGAAAACAGAAGCCTACTTATAGAGAACATGCTAACTTCCAAATGTAGGTCAAAAACTCTCTTTAAAATGATATTCTACTAGCTAGTTAAAAATAATAAGAGAGACTTCGTGGACTTTTAGAAACAAAAAAGATCTTAAAAGATAAACAACTTCAGCACCCTTATTTTATAATTAAACACTTGAGGCTTGAGAAGTTAAAGAGCTTGCCACAATACCCCAAAACTTGAAAAGAAATACACTGAATTTAGTAACTGCTCCATGATGTGTGTTTCCATACACACTTAATTAACCCTGGAAAAAATTAGCTGTATAATGGAACATTCTGATCAAAAGTCAGCCTTTTATAGATGTGAAATGCTAGTATTTCCTTGAGGTTTCTATTCATTAACATAACTTTATATTTTTTTCTGTGTTTGCATGTTTCCTCCACTAGGAACTAATTAAAATCTAGGTATCAAATTTTCTTATTTATGCATTTTTATTTAATATTTAACATTTAGAACAGGAAGAACATATGGAGATACACTGGTGTGTTTTTTTCAGATCAAGCAAAATACATTTGCTATTTTTAAGTTTTGAGGATGGATGTTGGGAAAAAAAATCTAAGGAAAAGAAGAAAATGTGTGACTTTGTTATCTGAGGTCTTATCCAATGACTTTGATTTCACCTGTCACCATGGGCTGTACCATGCTGCAAAGCAACATAGTGATGACTTACTTTTTTTTAAAATAGGTATGACTTTTGCTCCAAAAATGAAGAGTCCTTTATCCTGGATCCTGACAGCAACATAGGAAACAGAATTGAGAGCATCACTCAGCGCACAGCAATAATAGAAGGAAAGAATAAGGTATTGTTTATAAAAATAAGCACTGGGATATTTATTCTAAAAACACACACTCAGCTCTCATTCTGGGTTTATTAGAACCAGAAGTAATTCAAATGCTCAAACAGAAATTTAGAGAAAAGAAAGACAATATCTGAGATACGTCTTCATGGAGAGATGCACTGAGAGTACTCAAACTGCTATATTCTCCAACTGACTACCAGTTCCAAAGTAATGAGTACTTGGTCCTAAAGGAAGAGGTGGAGCTGCCTCTTGAACATCAAAATGGTCCACATCAGTGGTTCTCAACCCTGGCTGCACGTTAGAACACTCTACCAATTATTATCACATTTGAATCTCTAGGGCAGAGCCCAGGGTTCATAAAAGGTCCCTGGGAGATTCTAGCATGTAACTAGGACTGAGAATCATTGACATACATATGAGTGGGATGTCAATAAGCAAAAGCTAGTATAAGACTTCAGCTTAAAACTGAATATTTCCATTTCACAAAAGATCTTGTTTTTCCCTCTGTCCCTCTGTCTTTGCAAGAGCAAAGCCTAAGTTGGGGTATACAGACACAAACAGTATATCAAGATTCCCTGACCTAAGAAAGACAAATCAAAACCAGAATGAGATATCACCTCACTCCTGTTAGAATGAATATTATCAAAAAGATAAGACTTGTGTCTTGGCAAGGATGTGGAGAAAAGGGAACTGTTGTCCGCTGTCAGTGGGAATGCAAATTGGTGTGCCACTATGGAAAACAGTATGGAAGTTCCTCAAAAAGTAACAAGTAGAATGATGGATGAATGGATAAAGAATGTGGTACATATACACACAATGGAATATTATTCAGCCATAAAAAAGAATGAAACCTGCCATTTGTGACAACATTGATGGACCTTGAGGGCATTATGCTAAGTGAAATAAGTCAGAGAAAGACAAATATCATATGATCTCACTTACATGTGGAATCCAAAACAAGCAAACAAATAAAAACCAAGCTCATAGACAACAGAGAACAGACTGGTGGTTGCCAGAGGTGGGAAGATAGGGGATGGGTGAAGGCAGTCAAAAGGTACAAACTTTCAGTTAGAAAATAAATAAGTCATGGGGATGTAATGCACAGCATCGTGACTATAGTTAGCAATACTGTACTGAATATTTGAAAGTTGCTAAGAGAAGAGATCTTAAGATCACACAAGAAAAAACATTTTCACAAGAAAAAACATTTTTTTAACTATGTATGGTGATGATTTTGCAACATATACAAATATTTAACCATTATGTTGTACACATGAAACTAATATAATCTTATATGTCAATTATATCTCAATTAAAAAAGAGAGAGAGAGAGTCTTTTAACCAAAAGGAATATTCCCTGCCCTAATCAAGGTCTGGCAGGCATCTTTTCTGCCATTCTTGCACCATTCATTCTCTATTCCCCTAACCGCCACTGAACCTCAGCAATAGCTGGCATCTTGTGATCCAGGTAAATCCCAGTGGATCTCAGACCTGGTGGCTTTTTTTTCTGTCGAATTAGTGAAAAATACACTTTAAAAATCTGGTATTATCAGGCACAGAAGTAGTGATGCTTTAAAAAGGAAAAAAATATCAAATAACCCCTTGCTGAAATGTCTATTTATACATGCATATCTTGATTTGGAGTAGTCTGTTTATATGGATGCCATCTGCTTGAGTGTGGTTATGTTTGTGTTATCTATTTATTCAGCTGTACTCTTTCCACTTGAAGGTGACAAAGTAGATGGCATCACTCCCTATGTAGGGGTGGGGGAAGGGTAAAAGGGGTAAAGGGAGGGGCACATTTTTATGGTGACAGATGGCAACTAGACTTTTGGTGGTGAACATGATGTAGTCTATACACAAGCTGAAATATAATGATGTACATCTGAAATTTATATAATGTTATAAACCAATGTTACCTCAATAAAAAAAATAATAGCAACAAATAATGTCTGAATTCATTATATAAAACTTTTTGACATACGCTAATGTCAACATCATTCTTTGTCAGGCTAGAGTGGTTATCTCTATTTTAAAGATAAGAAAAACTGGGGTAATAAGATGATTAGCTCAAAACCACACAGCTTAAAAGTGGCAAATGAGAAACTGAAACCAAAGTCTTCCTATTCCAAAACCCAGTGACCTGCCAACTAACCCAAGGCAGAAATTAGTTACAGTGGCAATGGCTCGCATGGTAACATCAACAAGCACTTGTCACGGACTGAGGAGAAGTGTTCTAACCACAGCACTAGCTGTGGGTGGTTTATAAGTCTGTTTCTCTAATACAAATGAACAGTAGTTAAAACATTCCATGATGTGTAGCTCTCGATGAGAAAGCAGTTTAAACGAAATACTTAGAAAAGAGGAAATTCTATAACCTTGAAAGTGTAATTTGGGTCACACTCTATTTTTTAAAAAGGAAATTGCCTCAGAGTAGAAAGCAAGCTAGTTGTCACAAAGTACTAGAAAATCTCAAGATGCCATTGATTGTGTCAGTTCACCTTTGCCTTTTCCTGACCATAGCAAGTGGATACACTGATAACTGCTAGATATTAAAACAAGAATTTATGAGCCTAATTTCAGTGGTATCCTCCAGTCTTATTTTAGTATTCTAGCCACAAAAATATACAATAGAAAAAACAAAAGGAAAATGGAAAAGCTAGGTGAGGTTGCTGATGCGCCTGAACCAGGAAGTAGCAACCTGACTCCACATTAGAAGCCCTGTGAAAACAGTGGGAGTGCAGTGACGAAACCTGGGTGAGATAAAGGAACTTGCCTGATTTTTTCCATGTGGCCTTGAAAATTTATTGTCTTGCAGTTCTGTAGTTCTGCAGAGCTTTTAAGTATAGACCTCCAGACACAGTTGGCAGTTGTGCCGTCCAACCTGCGGTCAGGAGCGAGGGGGTGAAGCTCCGCCACTTTCTATGGGGCGTAACCATATGCAAATCAGTCTACCTCTCTGAACTTGATTTCTTGCCTCCAAAAAATGGAGATAATAATATTTGCCCTACTTGGTTTGCCTGTTGTTATAAAGACGCTTGTCATATATAACCTAACGCAATTCCCCAAATTGATTGTGATCATATACAATGAAGACTATTTGTTAAACAATTTGTTTGCATTAAAAAATTTTTACTACTTTTCCTAAACAAAGTTGACATCTATATAGCATATTCGATTAGCAGCTGTAATGTAACACATTAGACTTATTATTAATTTCATGTTAATAATTGACATGAATTAATTACATGTTCTAAATTTAGAAGAATTTACTACTTTTAGCTTCTATTGATATATCTTTTTATATATGTGAAAAAAATTATCTTTCATATGATGATGACAAATAGAAGTTTTGCTATTTCAGAATTATTTACACTGGTCTTTCCTTTACAATTAAAACTGCTTTTATTTTCTGTACATTTTTAAAAAGTAAAGTCCCAACTTAGATAATAATGATCCTTGACCTGCAGTCATTCAGTTAGCATGCCCAACAATACTACCCACGGATCAGCAGAATGGAGGGCCTCCTGGAGCACTTGCTGGATTTCAGAGACTTGCTTTTTTTTTCTGTTTGTTTTGGTTTGTTTTTTGTTTAACTCAAGGAAGGGTGCAGAGGAATATAAAATTCAGTTTCCTTATTGCAAGTTTTGGCCTAGATTTGTGAAAAGTGAGTCATCAACTGGAGTTGCTAATAGCAAATGTGGAGTCTTAGTATTGTTTAAATGGGGTTGCCAGACTATTAGGTTTGTAGATACGGAATAGGAAGTAGAAGGAACCCTGTGTTGGAAAAAACACACAGGAAATACGTATTACAACATTAATTCTGCAAGGCTGGAGAATTGTGGCAATTTTAATGTTGTAGGAACATTTCCCTTGAAATTGTTTTGAGGTTACATTGAGAAATGTGTATATTGTATGAGGCAAATCCATGAAAGAAACATTAATATCACAAAATTACAGAATGTGTTTCATTGCCCACACACTTCCCAATTTTTTCTCTCACAATCTATTTTCCCATCACTTGGCTCAAATGTGCCACCCAAGCCTAATTTTATATTCTTCTATGACCTTTACATATCTACTTTTATTTCTCTCTGAAACACTTAAAAGGAAACTATATTAGAAATATCCCAAGATTAAAATGACTGTTCTATATATAGATTTTTTAAAAACTAGTGCTGGAAATTAGGCTGAATTACACATCATCCCATCTATTCTATTCCATGAGGTTCAAACCACATTGTAGTACTGAATTACAAATACTTAGTGAAAGGGAAGGAAGGAAGGAGCATGAATAACTTCCAAACTTACTGTATCTGATGACAGTTTTCATCAGTGTTCCTGGGTCATACAAAAGAATCCAGAGACTGGGCTTTAAGGGTCTATTTCTAGTATCTAAATCCTGAGGTCCTGGCAGGGCAAGCAGAGGCACCCCCAAAATGTGAGTTCAGAGGTTAAAAAAAAATTGTGGCAAATGAAAACTAATTATATAGCTAGTATAAGCAGATATCCTTGAGAATTTCTTTTGGGGTACCTTATAAAACAAATGATTATAATTTCAAACACGTTACAACTCAAATTATTGATACTCTCCCTATTAAAGTATTAAGTTGATATTTGGTGTTCCAACTGTTATGCTATTTTCATTTTTTTCCCCTTTGAAATAGTAGTATCTGGTTATGAGCACTCCGGAATGGATTTGTCCCTTTAACTTAGAAGACTCCCACGTTGAGACTTACTGTCCTGTGAGAAGTTGTCTTCTGTCCAAACTATACTCACCTACAACTCACACTTGAGCTCCTTTTTTCCTGAATTGAAGTTTATACTTCAGTTGTCAAATATCTTTTGTTTGTCATGGAAATATGTTTTAATTTATAATTTAAAAATATATTCTCTGGAAAAAGAGAAGCACTCTAGAACTCAGATAATTTTTAATAACGTTGATCATAGGATATGTTTCATCTTATTTTTAAAATTTTTTCTTTAATCACAACTTTTTCATTCATCAATCATATTTTCAAACCATATAACACTGTATCAGGTGAAAAGAAGCTTGCAGCTTTGGAAAACACTAAAAAAGAAACTAGTATTTCTGTTCATAGCAGCATTTGGCTTATGCGACCTCTGCTGATTAAAGGAGATAATCTCAAGGAAAAACCCCAATTCAAAGGGTAGACAGAACTCTACCAATAGATCTGTGTCAATAAATTTAAAGAGTTTTAAGAAAGAAGCAGTTGCCTGTAGAGATTAAGAGCAGAGGCACTGGAGTGAGACAAACCTGGGCACAAGTTCTGTCCAAGTCTGTCTGTGATACTGTGTGTCTTTGAGGGAGTCATTTAACCTCTGTAACCTCAGTTGCCTCTTCTGTAGAACAGGGTAATACACCCACTTCATAGGGCTATAGGGAGGATTAAATGAGATAAGGCCTTGCACACTGGCACGGAGCAAGGGCTACATAAATGTGCCGAGAAACAAAGGAACAATGTAAACTCCCATCAATGTCATTTTCTAGTTCAATTTTAATTGAAGCTTTGGAGAAGTGAGTTCTGGGGCAGGCTTGACTATGAGTAAGGTGTCAGCTTTGGAAGGGGTCATTCAGGCAAAATAGGAGAGGCTCAAATGCATTCGTATCTCCATGGTTCATCATGTGACCTGGATTCATTTCTCTCATAGGTAACCTCAATTTTATTCTCTGATTATATGAAAATTCTGAGTGATTTGACTGTTGGAGTCGTGTAAAATGGCTACGGCCATTCTCAGATTACCTGCACAGGTCTTAAATATGGCAAATGTGTACATCTGAATTGACTTTCCCTTGCCATGAAACCCAGTTTTTGTTCTCAGTTGCTTTGAGTTCAGTGAAATCAAAATAATTGTAATAGAAACCCAAACACAACTTCCAGATTTAGGTAATTGCTGTCCATAATTTCAGACATTCTCAAGCCAAACAGAAATGGGTTTTTCACTTATTTATTGCACAACAATAACTCCAAGAATCTAAATAGGATCCTGCTGAGGCCCATAAGGGTAAACATTTGAGAGCTAACTTTATAAGACAAGCAGTGCTTGAGCTGAGGGGCAAGTGGTGAGAGAGGGGCTGTGAAGCCTCTGTGTGCATCCCCTGCATCTGAACCTGCTGTGCGCCGCTGCAACGCATGGAGCCCGAGTTTCCCAAGACAAAATAAAGGAGTTCAGAGTCTTACTTGATGATCTCTATTGTCCTTCCAGCTGCCACCAACTAACACTTCCTTCCACACTGCCATCTCCAAACTTCTCTTCTCACTACCTCCATTTTCTTCCATGACTGTTAAGTGGTGGTCACAGTAATTAAAAGGAAACAGTTATCTAGAATTTTTTTATTTCCCACCTCTTAGAAAGATTAATAATCAAAATAGGGAAAGGGACACCTGAGCTCTCTTTCATAGTCTTCTCCACTGGTTATTTGCCAGCAAGTTCATGTGAATGTTTCTCTGCAAAAGAGAGAATAGTATATATTTGATCTTCAAGTAGGGAAATTCTTCTCTATCACTTTAAAGGAATCCTTCAAGGTTAAGAATAGAGATTGTGTTATATTCATATCTTTCTTCCTTACAACATCTGGGCAATGCCTTGATAAACACTGAATAAATGTCTGTTGAATTGAATAAAAATTGCTATATACTGCAGACGCTTTCATTTCCAATAGTTTTAATAAGACACAGAGGATATATGGGTAGATGTAATTAAACGGATTCAACAAACAGAAAAGGAAACATCATATAATAGTCACTATACCATAGTGAAAATTACAGAGAATTTGGAGCAATGAACTTGCTGGCTAAAAAAGCTAGGAGTATATTTTTTAGTCTTCCTGATCTGTAGATTAAAGACAGAAATACCTTAATTTATTGAATGAAATATGAGAACCAGGTAAAGGGGCTAGCACACTACTTAGAAACTCAGAAAAATGTTAGGACCCTTTGTAGAATTTATGTTCACCATCTTAGAAAGTGCACTGTCACATTTCAGCCTATATATTACTTTAGCGTGTAAGTCATGTGGTCTAATTCTGCCTCAGCTAGGACACCCCGTTAGTCTGGAAGCATCAGCAGAGCCTCTACAATTTCAAAGCCTGTGACCAGTTATTTGTGTCCTAGGAGATAGGCTGCAACAATTTACAAGTAACTGGATGAAATTTTTTTTTTAATTTTAAATATGAAAACTTACTAGCATTCTCATTTTTTTCATATATAGTATGCATGACTTTTTTTCAAGGTTGGATTAAATTTTAAAACTCTCAATAGTTTGTTTCATATTACTAATTTTTATGTTTAAAAGAAGACAGCAATGCAAGTCTTTAAGCTGTATACATTTGTGTTTCATTCCTTTTTGAGACATCACAGTTTGGAAAGTGCTTTCAAGGTCACACAAATTTACCTACTGGTGTTTCTTTTGGGGCAAATTTGTCAAATAGCACTAAAATCTAGGAAACAATATCATTGTATTAATTCATAACTTATATCTTCATTTTCTAGATTAGGAATTGACAAACTGAGAAATGAAGTAGTTTACAAACACACACGACATTCTTAGTGAGCTTTCCAGCCTCTAGTCTCCTTCAGCACCATCAGGGCTACAATGCCATATTCTTTGAGCACATAAAAGAAATAGTTCAGCCAACCTTTCTCTTCCGTTCTTGCTCACTTAACATGCCCATTACAGAATCAAAGAGCAAAGAAGGCTTCTGTTACCAAATGGGCTCCATGATCTTAGGTCATCCAAACAGAAGGGTGGCTTTGGCCTCACCTGTTCCTCTCATTGACGTGAAACTGACCACCTCATGGAGTAGAACGTGCAGTCCCGCATTCGTATTCAGGTCTGTAATTGTTACGCCAGCAGCACGAGATAAATAAGCCTGAAACCCTCATACGAGTCGGATGTCATAGCCCCCGGTCTCCTGAGGACCTGCTTTCCTGTTATTTTTCCATTCTTGCTGCGGCTCGGCAAGGGGAGAGCCTTCTGGTAACCACCACTCATGCAACACTATGTTGAATGAACGGAATAGATGAATCATTTCAACCCTCAGAAGTATCTTAGGGATATTCAAATAATTTTTTGTCCTATTTCTAGCTAAAGTGTCCTTTTCTTTTGCAGACGGCTAGCACCCTGGTTGTGGCTGACTCTAGGATTTCTGGAATCTACAGTTGCATGGCTTCCAATAAAGTAGGGACTGTGGAAAGAAACATGAACTTTTATGTCACAGGTAAGCCACACATCCTAAACTCACAAAGACAGCTCAGTGACCTCAGTCTCTTTTCAAATCTTGTATGCTTTTAGCGCACTTATAGCTTAAGTGATTTTTATTTAAAAACAAACAAAACAAAAACATTCCATAGAATTGTTAAACTTTAAGTGCCTTCACCTTTCTCTTAGGAGTAGTATTCTACAACATCATTGGTTCTCCTAAAGAGCTATTTCCCGGAATTCTCTTTTAGAGCTATTTGTGTATGTCTCCTTCCCAGGCTGGACTGTGAATCTGGGATCTTGTCATGTTCATTTTTGAACTCCCTTCAGTATCTTGCACAGGGTCTGGCACATAGCAGTTGTTCAATAATAATCAAAGAAACCAATTATAATACATGTGATGACATTTTGTTTTTAAACTAAGAAGCTAATTGTTTCATAACTTGAGTTTTTGAGAATGAGGCTCTCCTATAGAAATCTGAAACTGAGCTTTGCTGACAATAATTAATATGCCATATTTTTGGTAGCATTTAAGCATTTTTAGCCTTAAATATGATGGCCTCCGCAGATCTTAAAACTTCCAAGGCACACAAGTGGCACTCCCTATGTCCCTCCATGGGTACAGGAAGGAAGTAAGTAGCTCAAAGTATAAAAACAATTGCCTGGCTCCATACACCCCCCCCCCCCCCCAATTTTCTGAGGAAGCCTGGGCAGTTTTCCAGCTCTCTGGAAACACTGCACTGCATGGGGCAGGCCGCAGCAGTTGCCTAGAGTTCTCCAGAAGGAAATAGGTAGGTCTGATTTCATGAGATGTATGGGTCGTCACATCACAGGGAGCCTTCCGGCAAGTGAACCAACCCTCAGAGAAGCTGTGCAAGGGGGGATATCCTTGAGTAGGTTCCCACAGAATGTCAGAGCTGGAAGAGATGTTAGAGGCTATTCAACATTGCAGCCCCCGATTTTCCAGATGAGGAAATGGCATTTAGAGAGTAAAGAGGAACACAGAAGAGCCGCTCTAGACCAAGTCAGTCCCTGTCCTCTCACATTCGAAACATGGAAGGGAAATCATTTTTGCATCCATTCTAAGTAGGAAAAGTCCTTTATTTAGAATATTGAGATACAATTTCACACATATCAGTTCTCTAATCAATCTCAGAAGATTTGGAGTAATTAAGAACAAAGGTTTGTATTGTACTTTATAGTTGGTTGGAAACAAGTTACCATGCAAATCCACAGACACTGTATAAATGATTTAGAGTACAAAAGATTGAGCAATTCCTGTTCAGTTCTGAACATCACTCAAGTTTGTCCAAGTTTAATGAGCACTAACTATGAAACAGTACAGTTCAACTCTGTGCTGAGCACTTGAAGGGATATCAGTGGACTCTTGTCTTTCTAAGAAGACAGTTTTAACAGCAAGCAAACAAAGAAAAAGTGTTAAGTTATATATATCCTCGTATCAAAAGGTATGTGCAGAAGTAAAGTGACAGACAAATTCACCATTAACCCAATGCTGTCCAATAGAAATACAATGTAAGCCACATATGTAAGTTAAAATTTTTTGTAACCTCATTTTTAAAAAGTAAAAAGAAAAAAGTGAAATTAATTTTATTTAACCCAATTTATCTGAAATGTTATCATTTCAACATGTAATCCATATTGTTAAAAATATTACACTGCTTCAGTTTTTAAAATTTAAATTAACTGAAGTAAAATAAAATTAATTGAATAAAATTCAGTTCTTCACTAGCCACGTTTTAAATGCTCAATAGTCACATATGGCTAGTGGGTACTGTATTGGACAGTGTAGCTCTGAGCCTGACAGAACATAGCAGGATTTGAGGTGATCCTGGACTTGAGCTGGTCCTGAGGGAGGGTAGAATTTGAATAGAATTTGAAAGAAGAGGACAGTCTTGCCCTGACATTTTCAGAGCCAAGGCAAAAGTACCAGTGGAGGCTCACAAACTATACACCTAACCACTCATAAGTTCTAAATTAAGCGAACAAGCTATTAAATATGTTTTAGCCTCCTGTGAACAAATATACCTTCATGAAAGGTCAAGTACAAATTTAGAATTCTGGGACTACTCAGAGTTCTACAGCAGAATGTAGCAGTGCCTGGAGGTGCAGAAGGAACTGACCCCTGGCTCACCCATCTTCTCTTTGCACTTCTGGCTCTGTCCCACACAGGAAGGGGCCACACACTCAGTGTATGGTCTCCCCAGTCCACACTTCCAAACTCTGTCCACACTCCTCACAGTCTCCCCTGGGACAGGGACAGAGCATATAGCCAGAACAGAGCCATCTAAAGGCACAGGACAAGGACCCCTTTTGCCTGGGTTGGAAGGCAGGACTGGAAGAGGAT
Source organism: Equus przewalskii (assembly GCF_037783145.1). Lineage (NCBI taxonomy): Eukaryota > Metazoa > Chordata > Mammalia > Perissodactyla > Equidae > Equus > Equus przewalskii. The sequence goes on along the minus strand of NC_091846.1, from coordinate 7,950,343 downwards.
GTACTAAGAGTAGAGGGGAACTTCATGCTCATTTCTTATTGTTCAGGGTCTCCAAGAAAGGTTAATTGATGCCCAGCATTAATTGCAGCATCAGCATCCAGCCTATCTATCTCACCACGTTCTTCATTGCTGCATCATATACCTATGCATGGTAATGTTGCTGAAAGGGCTCCAGCTGATAAAGCTGATCACCTGTTAAATTCAGACAGAAATTCCCTCCCATCTCCCACATTATACAATTTATAACCATGGAATGCTTGAAACCTTTTCTAGATCCCAAGGCTTGTCCAAAGAAAGAGGTGATGAGATTTCAATTTGAACATACCTACTTGAAGCTCACAACATTTTTCCTCTAGAAATTCAAGAGCTTTAATCTCACAACTGAGCACAAATTCAGCCAATCAAGACCTCATTGCCTGGAATATAATTTCTCTTAATGCTTTTCTACCAGTCCTGAAAAATTCTAGTTTGGATTGGTGATAATAGATTAATTTGCTTATATTCATTATTTTAAAATGAATTATTGTCTTTTCTTTCTCAACTCTTTGTCACGAGATTTATTCTCACTAGAGATGAGACTAAATACTTTTAGGATGTTGCACCTTACATATCTATTTTCCAAAATATGAATGTATATTTTTTCAATGTTTATACTTGACCTAGTGCAGACAATGCTTTAAAAGATCTGTCTAAAATTTAACTGCTCTGCATCAAAAGATCTAGATTTGGTTCGTTATTGATTCTCATTTTAATCATGTTGCCCCTTCCTTAAAATACAATAATAACTTAGAGTTCCCTTCCAAACTGATGAACACCAGTTAGCTGTGGCCATTAGAATCCTCTATTGCTTCCACTCTAAACTTTGCCATTTACTTGTACATAGAATCTACTTGAAACAAGCAAAACTTCCTACTAATCACTCACCCTCTTTTTAGAGAATGTTATTTCTATTCTTCAGGAGAAGTACAGCCTTCGTTATTTCTACCTGTCAAATGAGATGCCATTCATCCTTTTAATTTCTATGCTTGTCTCTTTCATGAACTCAATTCATGTTTGATCCAATCAAGTCAAACGTCTACCCCCAAATATGCACCTTTGTAAATAGGTTACTCTTTCATCTAACTCTAGCAAGGGTTGACTCTTCTCCATGACACCTCATAAGATGCCCTGGATGTGATATGTGTTTGATGGATGAGTGTTGATTGGTGCTGATGATGATTGCGCTGAATCTGCAACACATACTTAAGTGTGGGAAGATTTCTTGTTTTCACTTTGAGAGTTAGAAGGCAATTCTTTCTTGGGTCTGTTTTTGTACTCAGGCTAAAAAAAAAAAAACAACATGAATTAAGGGGAAAAATCCCTCTGGATTCATTAACTAGTTCAGGACATTTTATTTATCAGTTCCATGCATCAAAAGAGAATACCAAAGAGGTTATCCTGAGAAATAGATAATCATTTCTAAAAGGCTATCTGATAACATAACCAAATTAGCTTCAGTAACAGTGTCCCCCATATGAGAAACCGACCTCAAAACCTATTTGGTTCTTTTCTTTTCCTATGTGTGTGTTTTTGCTGTTTTGCTGGCACTCAGCATGACTATGGGTGTGTTAGCAATTACTGAGGGTGAAACAGGAACAGCACTGCCTTATCTCCCTGGTTTCCCAATGTCACTAAATGCATTTTATTTTGAGATTCCTGGTGGTGCTTGGCAAAGATAAACAAAATCTTCCATCAGGAAACCTGTGAGCTATTTCCACAGGAAGTTTCAAATCACTAAAGTAAATAGAAACTCTCTACATGATCTCAGTGGTGTTACTTGGGCTTGCTTGGGTTCTAACTACCAGGATGAGACCTTATAAATGGAAAGTCTGTGGTCTTTTAAGAAATGATTTGATTGCAACCAGTGCACAATACTTCTGTTCTAGTATCTGTGTAAAAGTTGATGGCTAATGTTTTACTCCCCATACTTGGAAAATGTCCCAATTATAAAAAGATGCTGAATTAGAGGGGCTATTTCTGACACCTTATTGTTATGTTAAAAATGACTGTCAGCTGCTTCTGCATCTTCTGGCACATTCTTAGATTTTGATTTTAAAAGCAGGAAAACCTGGTCTCCTCTCTTTCCAACCACTGACAGCTTCATAAGCCACTGTTACCCCCGGCTCCCAGGTTTCAAATGAATACTTTGGCATTTCTTCAGACGTGACACTTTATAATAAAGCCAAAGCCCAGAAAAATCAGAAAAACAAGCAAAGTGAGATTTAGGAAAGAGTTGATATGATATCTAAATTTGGACTATTGTCCCCTTAAGGTTTAAAGGTTTCTTTATAGCTTTGTGTGTAAAGGATAATAATAATAATAGCATAACATAGTGCTTTTCATCTTCAAAGTACTTTGTAAAATGTTGGCCCAAATTCTTTGCTCAAATACAGATATGCCACTAGTAACAAGCAATGGGAGGGTTTTGACAGCAGGTCGGTTCAGGGCCAGTAACCAATGATTTTTTAAAATCCTTTGGTGAAATGGTCCAAAATGAGACTGAGGAACTCTCAGCACAAAAGCTAAATGATGTTCCAGGGTAAGAAAGCTGACGAGGAGAGCTCATGAGGAGAGGCACTCAGAAAATGGAGATGAAGCTTAGCTGGGAATTGACATTGGAGAAAATGGCTTCTAATGACACAGTCACTTTCAGAAAATGTTTAATATGTTTTTGAGAGTAAATTTGATTTTTAAAATTACTCTCCACCACATTGCCACCACTTTGGAATCTGGCAACTCTTCCAGATTAGTTGTCTGCATTTTCAGAAGAAATATTTGCTCTTTTATGTCTGACAACAACCACCACAATGGGGACCTGAACAAGTAACCTGGCTCTTCTCTGCCCTACTGTGCCAGCAGAGAGCAGGGAAAGTCATGGAGCAGCAGCAGGAGGAGGACAGAGCAATCCAATTGTAGGAAACTGGGGAAGTCGGTTGTTTTTTGACCTGAAAAGTTTAGGATTAAAGTGGTGTTGACAGGCATGACTGAAGTCTCCTAGCATGTACCTGGGACTTCCTATTATCACCTGTTTACAATGTATTTTGGATAAGTTAACTATAAAGGTATCTTTGGGTTTTGGTACAAATTGCTCTTATATCACTTCACTAGTTTGCCCAGTTACCAGTAGGGGTTCTGTACGTGATAAAGAAATGGAAACGTGGTTATGATCCCAAGTTGTAAAAAAATATTCCATTGTGAAAGCAACTTTGGGCAAAGAAGGAAAATGTACCATCTTAATAACGGTCTTGTTTTGCATTTCCTGCCTCCCTTCTGATAGAATGAACTTAGTTGGTTCCTACCTGCTATGTTTGATCGGTTCTCTTAAAATAAAAAAGATAATACTCCTTTTAATGCTGATGCTGGGAGAATTTGTGTAGGAACATCTCTTAAGATGTTTGAATATCTCTTGAGGAGATGTCTCCATATGAGACACTGATTTTTCTAGGAACTGAAGTTCTTTACTCTTATTTTATAGATGTGCCCAATGGATTTCATGTTAACTTGGAAAAAATGCCTACGGAAGGAGAGGACCTGAAACTGTCTTGCACGGTTAACAAGTTCTTATACAGAGACATTACTTGGATTTTGCTGCGGACAGTTAATAACCGAACAATGCACCACAGTATTAGCAAGCAAAAAATGGCCATCACCAAAGAGTACTCCATTACTCTTCATCTAATCATCAAGAATGTTTCCCTGGAAGATTCAGGCACCTATGCCTGCAGAGCCAGGAACATATATACAGGGGAAGAAATCCTTCAGAAGAAAGAAGTTACAATTAGAGGTGAGCACTGCAACAAAAAGGCTGTTTTCTCTCGGATCTCCAAATTTAAAAGCACAAGGAATGATTGTACCACACAAAGTAATGTAAAACATTAAAGGACTCATTAAAAAGTAACAGTTGTCTCATATCATCTTGATTTATTGTCACTGTTGCTAACTTTCCGGCTCAGAGGAGATGCTCCTCCCAAAATGAGTTTGGAGATGATAGGAGTAATAATGAGACCCCAAAGTCCCAGCTCTGGGCTCCCCATTCAGGCTGAGGGGTCTGCCCTCTGGGGCCGACTTGGTGCGCGTTTGGATTTGGAGGATCCCTGCAGTGCATTCTCTGTGTGTTTTGCTCTTTGCTGTCTTCTCCTGCCTGATAAACAACAACTTGGGACTGATTCTTTCCTTCCACTTTGATGCCAACCTCTTTTTATTTTTAAGTTTTGAAGCTGCACAAACTGAATAATTTAAACAGATGCTGGTTTCTGCCAAAGATGGACATGAATAAATTAATTTTCCAGCTCAGAATGAGTACAGTTGAATTTGAGACTCTGTCGGACCTCTGCCTGGTTTTATTTTGTATTATTTCATCTGTTCTTGATTTGTAAATAGCACCTGGATAGCAAGTTATAATGCTTATTTATTTGAAAATGCTTTTTTTTTTTTTTTACCTTAAGCACATTAATCTTAAATTGGAGCTTCTAAAATGAGCCCAGGGGTGCAAGATACAGGTGTAATATTGAGGTATTAAAGCTGTATCACAGTATGAATTATGAAAGTCCACCCAAGTCAAGCCCACTTCCCTCCTCTCATGCAATTCAGGTAGCCAGTACACTAGTTCAGAGAAGGGTTTCATCCTTACTGCCTCTGAGTGGACTAGACAGCTATGACAGTGCCTGAAAGAAAGTGGATCATGCCATCATTTTAAATATTTTTGTCCCCTGGCTATTCTTTTAAAGAACTTTATCCTGTTTAATTGATGGCATTCAAAGGTGTACCACAATCAGTTTATCAAGGAAATAAAGGCTAATGTGACCAGAGGTTTAATGCATTCTTCTAAATGTAATTCTAAAATTTGTCCATTACAAAAATTCCACTTTTGGGGCTGGCCCCATGGTGTAGTGGTTAAGTTCAGCATGCTCCACTTTGGTGACCTGGGTTCACAGGTTTGGATCCCAGGTACCGACCTACACCACTGGTCAGCCATGGTGCAGTGGCAACCCACATACAAAGTAGAGGAAGACTGGCACCAATGTTAGCTCAGGGAAAATCTTCCTCAAGCAAAAAAAGAGGAATATTGGCAACAGATGTTAGTTCAGGAGGCAACTTCCTTGGCAAAAATATAAACAAACAAAAAGTCCACTTTCTCCATATGCAAATGTTAATAGGATATTTTATGGGGATTAAGAAATGGCAAAACTACAGAAGCAAAATTTAGGATCATTTAAAAATATACATCATTTTTAAATCAAGAGAGATTGTAATCTCTTGTTTTAACCTTGCATTTGAGGGGAAAGTGACTTTTTCACCAGTTTAATGTTTATTATTTTGTTGTTTTCATTTATCATTGATCATTATATGTGACTTGCATGAACTATTGGAAAACAAACTATAATGACCAAAATAGCCATGGCTGAGAACACAGTGGCTGGGCAGTTCAATAGGGGGTGAAAATATGACAACTTTTCAGGCTTGGGAACTCACCAGACTGTTTCCTCCTTTAGGTCAGACTCTGTCCCACGGCTAAACTTGTCTTTCACGTGGGAATTGCTTTTGTCAAGTGTGAAAGAGTAAACAATAGCATTTCCCCAGAATGCCAGTTTTATGGAGCCCCAAATGCTCTGAAAACAATTAGTAACCTGGAAGTTGTCAGCGCAAAGGAAAGAATAATCAATTGTATCTTGAAATTTTACCTATGGCTCTTTTGCCTGGGTCTTTGTTCATTATAAGTCAGGAAACAATGTCTTAGTACCACAGAACTTAGGGGCCTCAATTTTCACTAAAGCTGAAAAAGCAAATGGAATGATTTAGGAGTTGCTTTTGAAAAAATGGTGAAGTGGACATGCAGAATCTGTCATTTCCTTCTCCTTAAAATTGCAATGTAATTTTTGTGGGGAGGGGAGGGGTGTTATTATTTACAGGAGATGATTTTAAGTATTTCCAAGAGAAAAATTTAAGAATTACATACAGTAATGAATTATTCACTGTGTAATTAATCCTTCCAGAGAGTTTAAAAAGAAAAAACAGTTGAGTGGCTTTTGTTTGTTATTAGTTACTCTTTTGAGTGTGGAGTAAGGGGAGGATAATGGGAAAAATAGAAAAAAGAGCATTAATATGGAGAATGATTGAGATGGAGTAGAGGGCATGAGGCTGGTTCCTCAGTCCTCATTCCAAATGGAGAAGAGACACTGTGTATTTATGGGACCTTGCAAGTCTCTGGGCCATAACACTGAAAAGTAAAAGAACCTGGTGGTGAGCTATCTTTGGCTACTGACAACCAGCAGAAATATTCTGTTAATTCTGATTTTCTCAGTTTGAAGGGATCAGCTCCACTTTGCTAAATTTTGGAAAGTAGCTACCTATTTCCATCAAATAACTTAGGTTTAAAAAATATGGGTTCAATGTACCTTTCTTATTTAAAATGTCAAAATAGATTACTATAAAGTATAAAGTGGGAATTGATAAAATGATTCCTTGATCAATTGGTCATTTTGAAACTAGCCAAAAATGAGACTCTTCACGTAGGAGAACATTTTTTCAGAAATGGGTACAAAGAAAGAAATCATAATACTGTATGTTTCAGACATGTTTATATGAACTTTGTATTTAATTGAGTGTCTTATGTTTATTCTGCAGCCTTTTTGCTGCTTCTCTTGTCTGAAGTTTTGTGTAGTACAGGTAGGGGCTTTGGGAGTTCTTCATGATATTTATGTTAAAATAAAATGTTCTCTTTTATATAAGTATTGTTTTCCAATACACCTGTGAGGGAAGCCAAATCTTGTATTGATGATGTTACAGTTTGTAGCTATGAAAATAATTTGGGTGTTGCAGGCCCTATATTCAGACTTCCTTTTTATAATAAGGCCTATGGGCAATGACAGATTATTTTATCATATTTAGTGCATAGAAAATAGTAAATGTGCTATGGGAAGCTACTAAAAGTATAACTCAGTGAACTGGATCTGAGTTTTAAATGAGGAAGTTGGCTTGCCACTGTAAAAGATACTAAATAGTAATATGATACTGTTCTTTATTATCTCGTCATGTTTCACTGGTATGTTTGGGGTCTTTACCGTGTAAAAATGTCAAAATTGTAATGATCAAGCATGTAAAAGTTATCAAAATTGAAGATTTTGATACATGGCTGCATTTTCTATTAGTTAGAGCTATTTGACAGATTGTACAACATGCAAACACAGAAATATTAAAATGGTTCTGCCTGGGGGTAAAGATAGACAAGGAAAGATACACTGAAACAGGCAAAAGGATCATTGCTATCATCTATCCACACTGTTTGAAGAGTTTATAAATCAGAGTACTTCCTTCAACACTCTTTTTTGCCTTCAGATTTTACTTTGTATGAAATGAGAAAAGACTAATGATAAGCTATAGAAATCCAAGTTTAATGAGAAATCTGTTTCTCCTAACAGATAGTAACTGCCATGTTATACTAAGTCAACATGTTATAAAAGTTATGTGATAATATACTCTTTAACCTGAGATTTCTAAATTGCTTTAATGAATGCTAATCCTGAGAGTTTCCCTGAAGGAATAAAAAGAGAAAGGTTTTGGGACTGTGTCATCTCTTAGAGCATGGTAATCACTCCTAAGCTGCTTTCACAGTTTTAGTACAATAAGATGAGGACATCAAAAACGGTCAGAGAAAGCTCATACTGTATAATTGAAACCAGTGATGCAGAATGTGTAAGTTATGCCAAAACTCTTTTGATTCTGTTCCAGGATTTGCAACAAGGGGGGAAAAGGATGATTTGGGAGGGTGGGAAAGACATTAGGAGTTGTCTTTATTCCTTTACCTTGGAAGCTTGAGCTACCAATCCAGCACCGGCCTAACTAGAATGTATACACATCAGCAGGACTGACTACTTCATTAAATAGAGACACTGTACTCACTGGGGGCCTGGGGTACTGCTGTTCCTATGTGGGATTTTAATGTTGTAATGTATTGCATCCTAATGTATTAAATTCATTTTGTTGTACTATATTGGTTGGCATTTTATTAAAATAAATTGTATTGTATCATATTTGTATGTTTTAAGAGAAAATAATATAAAATACAATATTTGTACTATTATATAGTGCAAAAACTATAAATCTGTGCCTCTGCCTCTTGAATTAATCTTTTGGTCGCTTGCATTTGGGAAGGGAATGGAGGAAGGAAATAATCAATAAAGCATTCAAAGTTCAAGAAATTCTCCTGTTTGGTCTGCTGCCTTACAATTTAGATTACTGACAGCTGAGTAACACAAATATGCTCACCCTCACAAACACATCAATAAAAATACATACAAAATTATATTAGCTCATCACTATACTACTGTATAATTATGTAAAAATTCATTACAAGCCTATACCCAAAATCATGTTTTCACTTAGAGTTCTTAAAATATTGTGCAAAATCATTAGGTTCTTTTGAGAGAAGTAAAGGTTCTCTCAAAAAAAGGAAGGAAACTAGTTGGCCAGGCAAAAACCTTGATATTGAAACTTAAAAATATAGGATTTAGTTCTTGATTTTACTCCGTGTCCTAACAAATTTCAATTTCTTGTAGCAACTTAATAAAGAAGAAGCAGTAGGTTAGCCATAGAGGAGAGACTTAGGGAACAAGATACAAATAAGACCTTATAATTGAGCCTTGCTGTTTCTATATATATTTAATACGTTGATATGCATATACAATAAAAGAAGAAAATTGATGAGTAATAACAATTCCCTTTCTTTATTCACTAGATCAGGAAGCACCTTACCTCCTGCGAAACCTCAGTGATCACACAGTGCCTATCAGCAGCTCTACCACTTTAGACTGTCACGCTAACGGCGTCCCAGAGCCTCAGATAACCTGGTTTAAAAACAACCACAAAATACAACAAGAACCTGGTAAGAGATCTTTTTCCCTTGTGTTTACTGTTTCTCATTATCCCCTTCTTCCCTTAACACTCCTATCACCTCCTTCCGGTACATCTAGAACCACTTGCCGATAGAGCTGCGAAAAATTGGGCTCTGGTTCATGCTTATATCAACTTCACATGAGGAATATTTGAGCCAGTTCTTATGCAGACCATATTCCTGACCCTATAGAAAGATCCTTATGGAATCTGCCTTACAGAGTGCATTCAGAAAGAAATGGTAAGAGCCACTTAGAAAATGTTTCGGTTCACCTTGACAGCAGGGAAAGTGAAGAGTTAGTTCCTTAGCTTGAGGGTATAGCAGAGCTTTGAATATCTGGCATACATGAAGTTCAGAGTAGATTTATAGTCTTTTTAATTCACCTACACCAATTTTATCAATTTGGTAGGAAGAAGAATATTTTAAAAGATATTTTATAATACTTGTAAAAAATTCTAAACTAATGGTTATGTGTTCATTTCCTTTCCACAGAAAATACATTTAAAAACAGATAGGCTTAAATCAGCCAGCCCCAATGGTCTAGTGGTTAAGATCCAGCACTCTCACCACGGCGACCCCAGTGCATTTCCTGCTCAGGGAACCACACCACCATCTGTTGGTTGTCATACTGTCATGGCTGTGTGTTGCTGTGATGCTGAAAGCTGTATCACTGGTAGTTCGAATACCAGCAGGGTCACCCATGGTGGACAGGTTTCAGCTTCCAGACTAAGACAGACTAGGAAGAAGGACCTGGCCACCCCTTTCTGAAAAAATTGCCCATGAAAACCCTGTGAATAGCAGTAGAGCATTGTCTGATGTAGCGCTGGAGAGTGAAAGGATGGCGCAAAAAAACTGGGCAGGGTTCCGCTCTGCCATACACAGGGTTGCTACGAGTCAGAGTTGACTCAATAGCATCAACAACAAAAACTGAAATCATTAAGTATAAGCACTATCTATTGCCTGCCTCATAATTCCATGGTTAAATAAGATTAAAATGAACTTATTTATAATTTTGATTAATAATTACATTTATATTAAAAATAAAATTGCCATTTATTTGTAATATCTCAACAGCCTAAATGAAATAACTGGCAGTATGGAGTGGTCTTTAAATGTAAGTCCTATACTCAAAATCAAAATGAAATCTCCATTTGAGTTTGATGCACAGAAAGGGGTTGTGGTATAACATCTCCAATTTCAAGATATTTACAAATGTCTTAGGACTTACACTCAGCAGGTCCAAAACTGATCACATCACATCATTTTTCTCCGTAAAGCAGTACCTCCTCTTGTACTGACATCATATACTTCATCATCCAAACTAGAAGGTAATGACCTCTCCTTCACCCTATTCCTCTAATCAATCCCCAGGCTAAGCAGGTTATACCGACTACACACTAAATATTTCTCAAAACCTTCTTTTCCTCTGCTTTCCTATTGTCATTCTCTTGGTTCAGATGTTCACTATGCAGCCCCTGAACATCTGCAGCAGTCTCCTAACTGGTCTCCCTACCTCTCTTTTCTCTCTTTGCATCTGTTTCCCACACAGCTATATAAAACGCAGCTGGGAACATGTCACTTCCCTGTTTCAAGTCTTCCACTGGCTCTCCATCACACAGGACCGAGTTCAAGCATCTGACAGAGAAGGCGTTCAACGACTGGCTCTGCCTACTCCTACAACTCTATGCTCACCTCCCCTGCTTTGAACTTTATATTCTAGCAATTGCCAAACTCTTATAGATCATCACACACGTTATGCTGTTTCAACCTCCTATGCTTTTTTTTATTCTTGTGTCCCCTCTGCCTGGAGTACTTTCCCTTCATCTAATGCCTACCCATCCCTTAAGACCAAGATCAAGAGTGTTCTCCCTCCAGAAAACCTTACTCAACTTCTGCGAAGAGGAGGCAGGTCCTCTATGAGTCTTTATTATTTATGAATGTTTCTATTCTCTCTCACGGAGTTGTTTTCTGATCATCAGTTCATATGTGTCTGTATTATCTATGCATATTGCTTCCACTCTTACTATATAGTATCATCAGTTTATGTGTATGCTGTCTTACCACGTGTGTATCAACATACGCCATCATCCTGAAGGCAAACAGTGTATCTTTGTCTTATTTGTATCCTTCTTACTTGTCTTTTTATCCTCAGACCTGGAATAGTGCTTGGCAATCAATAAATGTTTCATGAATGAATGAATGAATGAATGAATGAATGAATGTTTTTCAGAAAATCTTATTCTACCCTTAGCAAGTTCACTTGGTAGCACAAATGCCTAGACTTGGGGGTACGGGCTCTATCACAGACTTTTTAAAGGTAAAGGGACCTTTGGAATATCTTCAGGCCCATTTGTGGAACATAAAATTTAGACCCAAAGAGGTAAAATGATTTGCCCAAGATGACACACTATTAAGATGGGTAGTTTCATAGAAAACTAATTCTTTGAGATATTCTACCAAAATAAAAGGATAAATGAATACACGAATAAATAAATAGCTTGTGAAACAACACCTGTAATATCCTCCCATTAGAGATTCAGAGTTCATATTAGTATATCAAAGGCCCAAGGAAGTGCTGTACTACATAAATCAGGTAAACTATGCTTTTAAGCTCTGTATTACCCAAACTTACTTATATTTTAAGCAAATACAAAATACATTTTAAGAAGTGTTAATGTAAGATGTTGGGTGGTTCTTTGAAAGAAGTAAATTTGACAAGTTCAGTTTTCATACTTTGAATGTGAGTTAAAGTATTAGAGTTGACCCAATTTTGAAAGCTCATGACCATTCTGGAACTAGAGCATAGACAAAGCAAGAGAATGTGCCAAGGCAGTTACTACACACAGAAAAAGGTTATGAGGTGTTAGAGTTTGAGTCCTAACATTGCCCTCATGAGTCAGAGAATTTGGGCAACTCACTTATCCTTATTCTCTGAGCCTCTATTTCCTTATTTATAAAACTGGGATAATACTGACCACAGGGATGTAGTGAGGTTTAACTGAGTTAACATAACTAAAGTGACCCATAGTGATGGCTTAGTCAGTGCCACCTTCTCATCAATCTCGTTTATACAAAAATTGGCCAATGAGTTGTCAGAATTCGTTGGAAGGTGTCAGAGGGTTAATTAATGTCAGCTCAAATGTCAAACAACTCTACATCTAATAAATCTTCCTCCCAGCTTTCTTTGATCTTCTGAGGGCCAAAAGAAGAATATCTAAAAAGAATCTTATGTAAATTCTTTATAAATCTTTATCATTCTAATATGCTATTAGCATTTATTGAGTTCAACTGCACTAAGTTGTCAATTTTATCTCTTTTCCCTTTATTCACTCTTTAAAACTACTATAGCCTTTTGGAAAGGAATTTCTTAATTTTTTTGAGATACTCTTTTACATGTATACAGTATTTATAAAATTTCATATGTAAGATTGCCATTTGATGCAGCAAATTCAGCAGCCAATGCAATATGCTCTTTGACTAGGACCCTTATGTCCATGCATATAGACATCTTCAAAAATACCAATTCTTTTATGGTATATCTTTTTATAAACCTATGAGTACAGATTACAGGTACCCAAAGCAATAAACCTTGACTCACTGATTGTTCCAAAGCCTAAATGGAAAAACATCAAGATGACAGCCTGAAAAAGACTGAAAACTAGGTCATCATATACTAAGCCTTTGGAAAGCTAGACAGTTTTAAAACCCTGAGAATAAACTGTACATCCTTTAGAGACTTGAGATGCATCTTTTATATGAAGCCTGGCAACTCAAAAAGAATTTATATTCTGAGAGTATTTTAGTGACCTTGGATCATTGATAGGATCCAGCCCATTATCACTGTTATTTGTTAAATGACAACTTACTCTATTCCAAAGAAAATGTGAGAGAGGAAGCAGGGCACACACAAGAGTTCACGATCTAGACAAGTGGCCGTAAAACACCTGCTGAAAGAACATAGTGGAGTAGAATTTTTTTCCTTCCTTTTCGTTTCCTCTCAGGAAAACCTTTCAGTAGGGCACAGTCATTCCATAGAAGAAATGCAATTTCAAGAAAGTGTTATGAAAGCTGAGTAGTAAATTCTTGGGCCAAAGGGCATCAAGCAGGAACAAAAGGGATCCTAAGCACGCAGGCACAGGAAAGCATGAGCACAGGGGGCATGAGGCAATCTCCACTACAGCAACTCAAATGAGCAGAAAATGGGCATCCTGGAAACCACGCTGCCTGACAACCCCCAGAACAGGCTCCCTGCTGCCAGCCACACAACCCCTAGCTTTTCAGGGCCTCAACTGCCCGGCCCCACCCTACTAACTGATTCGCTCCCACTACCCCTGACCTCTGTACTCTCCTCTTCTCCCCTCAGCCTCTGGGCCATAGAGGCGCCTTCACTAGGGATCCTCCTTTCACATTCCAGTGCACAGTGACTCTTCCCTTTCTCCGATGTCCAGGTTTATTTACAATTCATGTCACAGAGTGCATCACCTCGTTGTTCTCGTTTTATCTGTGCTTATTTTTAAAACCTTTGAAGATAGATATAATGTCTTAATGTCTTCTCTATTAAAAACAGTAATAGATTTACTGAGCCTTCACAGGTACTAAGGCACTGTGTTAGGAATTTTACAAATATGTCATTTACTTTTCACAACTATCACCTGAGGTAGGTACTGTTATTAAATGCTTTCCATAGATGTATTTTAACTTAACAAGCACACATTACGTGCCCAGTACTGTTCTAAATACTTTACTAATATTAATTTGTTTAGTGCCCTAAGAATTCTATGAAGTTTGCTAAATTATGATGCCTGTTTTACAGACCAAAAGATGAGGAAGCAGAGACATAGACAGGAGAAATAACTGGCTCCAGGTCAGAGTTAGAAGGTAGCAGACCAAAGTTCAAACCAGAAGATGACTCCTGAGCCTGTGCTCGCACACTCAACATGTGGAGCCGAACATCAGTCCTCACCAGAGCACAAATAGGCAGTGGTTGTAAATGACCTCATGGGCATTAACAAGCACGTATTTAAAACAATGACTAGTTTCTCATTTCCAACCCTTGAAGATTAAGCTTCCTAAAGACTATAGTTTATTTTAAAAATTTACTTATTAAAAATACTTAAAGCATATTAAAAATATTTAAAGCATTTTTTAAAAAGTAGACAATCCATGTATAAAGTTAAAAGTTATTCTGAACACAAATCCAGTTACTTTCACGTTTTGAAAGATCCAGAATTCATTGCATATTAGCCCAACACTCTTTTACTCATTCAACAAACATTTATAAGGCACTACTTTGTGTTTGGTGCTGTGCTAGGCTCTGCGAATAGAGCAGTGAACAAGAAAACTAAAATCTGAATAACAAAATATCTAAAGTAATTAATTTGTATACGTGTTTAAATGAATACAGCTTCTTCAAGCAGCACCATGTGTGTCCTAACTTATTCACTATCATCACATCAACTGGGCACCAGAGTTAATGAGTCTAAAAATGGAATGACGCAAATTAATAAACATGACAAGTAGAAAATATTATGGCTCAATCAGGACTAAAATATCTTTAATGTAGTAGATAATTGAAAAAATACTTTTCCTTTGTGCTTTAATGCTGCACATACAACAGGTTCTAAATCATTAATGTTAGCTGAATACACAGAATGGAAGAGCAATAAAGAGGAAATAAGAGAAAATATGTGAGAAGTAATAAAGGTGGCAGAACATCCAAATCAGAACCGAGTAACGAAGCTACCAGCAACTATTAGAAGGGACTGAGAGGTGCAAAGTGTTGAAAGAAGAAGGTAATTTGACACATATTTACTTTGAAGAGACAAGTGAAAATGGACTAGCTGAAGTAAGTATAATATAAAGGGCCAGACATGAACAAAAAACGTAATGTGAAAGGACCAATACCAAAAAAGCACCAGACAAGAGCTCTCCGCTGGAGACGAAGTCTATTTGACAGTGGCTACTTTGAGTACAGTTTGACTCTTAGGGGTACGCAGACAGCAAAGCTCCTTTAAGAAACAGTCATTTCTGTTGGGCTAAAAATTTAAAGGGTTTGCACCCAGACTTGAAACAATGGTATGAAGTCACCTTGGAGAATGTATGACTCCCCCGAGCATCTTCATTACTTCTCCAGTCACCCACCCAAAGGACCAGCAGCTCCTCCAAAATGATCAAAAAGTCACCTTTCTGCCTGACCCTCTTCCCAGATTCTCCAATGAGGTCCTAAAAATGTTTCAAGCTGTGACAGGTGGCAACTTACTTCATGGTGGCACTGTGAGGCATCAAGATAAGTTTGCAAAGCAGATATGGCAGAAGGTTCATCTAGCTTAGTTTTACTCTGATGTAAGCTCAAACCATCTCACAAATGATTGTGCAGAGAAAAACGGGGGTTCTGAAAAAGTCATTGAAATGCTGAAAAAAGTAACAAGCTCTCCTCTGAAAATATTTAAGAGAACAGAAGGCAATGTTAATCTGAGATGTATTTAGTAAGACCTGCTTGAACCGAGAAACTATCATCAAACTATTACTTAAACTAAATTTCTATGACAGAAAAACATTTTCAGAATATTTTCAGATTAAGGCAGTAGGATTAGAACAAGGAGTTTAGAAAGAATAAATTCTGTCTTAAATAGAGTGAGGATGGAACAGGAGAGAACCACCCTAACCCACTGATTAATATTCCTTCCTAAATGGGATCTTGGTCACTGGGACCACTTATCTAATGACCTGAAAGGGACATCTTTCCTGTCACCACTATATCACCAACACCAAATATCTGCACTCATAAGTGCATATTCAGATCAAGGTGACCTACTGTCCTAGTACCTGGAGGGACAGAATTATATGTGAAGTGTAAAGTGGTTTTCATAGATCTGGGAAAGATCTTCAGGAAAAGTAGAAGAGAGATATAAATGAGGATGTTAATGCCTAGTGATGATAAACTATCTGTCACCCTCAGGCTATAAGAATCAGCAGCTTTGCTTGATTTCTTAGTAATAATAAAATTCAGAAATGTCAATAATTTTTTGCAAAACTTGAGTAGTAATTACCTTTTCTTTCTCATGAAATTTACTCTATGGTGCATAAAGAATTAAGAAGTATTGCAGTGGGGCCAGCCCAGTGGCACAGCGGTTAAGTGTGCATGTTCTGCTTTGGCGGCCCAGGGTTCACCGGTTCAGATCCCAGGTGCGGACATGGCACCGCTTGGCACGCCATGCTGTGGTAGGCATCCCACATATAAAGTAGAGGAAGATGGGCATGGATGTTAGCTCAGGGCCAGTCTTCCTCAGCAAAAAGAGGATTGGCAGCAGTTAGCTCAGGGCTAATCTTCCTCAAAAAAAATAAAAGTAAAAAGAAGTATTGCAGAAAAGAAATATGTCCAAGGGGCTGGCCTGGTGGCATAGTTGTGGGTTCATGCACTCTGCTTCGGTGGCCCGGGGTTCTCAGGTTTGGATCCTGGGCATGGACCTACACACCGCTTGTCAAGCACGCTGCACACTGTGGTGGCATCCTGTATACAAAATAGAGGAAGGTTGGCACAGATGTTAGCTCAGGGACAATCTCCCTCAAGCAAAAAGAGGAAGATTGGTAACAGATGTTAGCTCAGGGCCAATCTTCCTCACCAAAATAAATAAATAAGTAAATAAATAAATAAAAAAAAAGAACTGTGTCCAAGATTCCCAGGTGCACAGAGGGCAGTGCGTGGGAAGGCAAGTTGGCTGTTCCATTTATCACCTGCACTGAGCCAGTCAATCTGCTGATGTAATTGGCTAAGCAGCTATTCTCATCGTTCCTTTCTCTTCAATATGTGCCTTTAAGGTAAGGGTGTCCATGTACCCAGACCCAGAAGGGCCAAGCTTCACTGGTAGATATACCAGTAGCGCTTCTCCTCTGCCAGAATCTTCAAACAAGTTCTCAAGGTTTAGTTGTACCTCTGACAAGAATATAAGCATGAGGGACATCCTGAACATGTTATAGAATCAAGGCTCAGTTCTTTTTTAAGGATAAATTTCCATTTAGAAGTTGAAGAGAAAGGAATGGAATTAAGGAAGGAGTGTAGTCAGATTTACAGCAGGGAAAACATTTAATTGGTTGGAGCTGCCAGAGTTCAGAGCTACAAGCCCAACCCCAGACAAAAGAAGGGGCCTGACTTTAACCACAGCCCCTAAGGTGTGAAAAAATGAAGAATGTTACTTTATGCACTTTCTACTGCTCTGCAATTACTTGTTAATGATTGGCTAGTTCAAGGAGACTGAAAAGTACAGCTGTAGACTTCTACGGTTTACATCCAGAAAAGTAAAGTAACCCATGAGGAGAGTCCCATTTTGTATTGGGAATCAATAGAAATTATTTATGGAGAGTCAATCTTGACCCCTAAAATATCCCTATTGTCAAGTTCCAGCTTATTTAGGTCTTGCACATACATACATACACACATACATACATAGCATCATATTATATCCTAATGCTTTGCCCAAAGAAAATTTCTTGGATGTATTTTCCAGTATAGCATCTTCATCCCCATTCAGCCCAGAGAAGCCTCCTGAAAGCTAGAGCCAACTGAGGATCACACATTAGGCAGCACAAATCCATTCATATAAATAGCAGGGCCCTCTGCTAGTTGTTTAAGTTTGGTCGTGTGCCTTTTTAAAAGTCCCCTTGAATTTTCATATGAAAAATTTAGAATGTAAGAAATGGGAAAGAACTTGCAAATGTGGGCATCGCTTTAGAAAGCACCTCTCCCTCTTTTTTTTATTGTGGCAAAAAACACATAACACAAATTTTACCATTTTAACCATTTTAAAGTGCACAATTTAGTGATGCTAAGTATATTCACAATGTTGTGAAACCATCACCACTGGCTAGTTTCAGAACCTTTTCATCACCTCAAACGGAAACCTCATACCCATTAAAGCTTCTCCTTTTTGACTGTGAATTAACCTCCTCTTCTGATTCTTTTTGTGACCCCTGCAACACACGGAACTGTAGTTTGAGCACGGCCAAGATGAGCAGCTTGTTTTGCCTGAAGAGCAGTTGATGCTTGAGGGACCAGTGGCAGAGAAAAGAAATGACGGGAAAAAAAAAAACAAAGACGAGAGAAATAAAGAAATATGGGACTATGATGGAGAAGGAGGGAGGGCAGACTCTCTCAGCAGTCATCCCAGAGATCTCAGGACTATATCCTGTCCAAAGTCACTAACCCCACAACTAAGAGCAACTGTCCAGGCTCTTAGAGTGGGAGGGGTTCTCAATCCCCAATCTACAATTTGCTGCTTACAATGAAGACTGGGTGACTAAAGAAGGAAAACTTACACACTACCTTAGCTAAGTTTGCTCCTCTATCCCTTAGCAAAATAATCAGATGAGGTTTTTCTGTTTTTTTTTAGAATTTGTAAGTCCAGAATTTGTATGGAAACCTCTCCTCCCCCCAAGTACAAACTTGACAGAGTTTAACCAGGACCTAAAATGACACACAGCGATGCAGCTGGGGTCACTGCTATGCCCAAATCAATTAAGGAAAATATGCAAACAAATATATTCTCAGCTAACCTATTCAGTGAACTCAGCCCGTCACTTACATGACTGTAAATCACTGCTGAAAAAGTCAAATCAAGAAAGGTCATTCCTCCTCGCTCCCATATTCAAGTGGTAAACTTGATTTTTGCATAATCTCCTGCTACTAAGGACCATTAAACAGCTCAAGTAGCCATCTCATTCACTCCATCATAATTAAGCTGACCATCACTGAAAAATAAAATAGAACACAGAGAACATACTATATATGAAGCCCCCCCCCCCAACACACACACTGTAGGGGCCCAGGCTTTTGATGGGATGGGTTTTGGTTTGTCCTTTTATTGTTTTAATCCAAAATTGTAAATTTGTTAAGTATAAATCTACTTTTCTTGCTTCAAAAATATTTTATCATTCTATACATAGTCAACATTATTGTAAAGTTTTGCAAATGTTTAAGTATTTGGATCTATACAGTTTTTAAATGTTCATTTGGTGGCTCTTTGCTGATGTTAAAGAGGCCTACAATTTCATTTTTAAAACTACCGTTATTTATTTTAATTAAATAAGTAGTACATGATTATATTTTCATTGTAAAAGATCACATAGTACGGAAATAGAATAAGCTATAAAAATTTCCGTTATGGAGAATTAACATGTGCTAACAGTTTGATGTGTATTTTGTCAACAACATTTCCAATTTTTACCTATATACGTGCATATATACAAATGTGGAGCATGTGTATATATATGTGGGGCAAATGTGAGGTGAATGATAAATGGGATTCAGTCATTCAGTCATTCAACAGCTATTCACTGAGAGCCAACTCTGTGCCAGGAATATATTAGATGCTGGGAATGAGCCAGGGACCTTGAATTTACTTTCTAATGGAAAAGTACAGGTAATAAATTTAACAAACAAAACTATAAGCATGTAGCATACAGTCAGATAGCGATAACTGCTACGATGAACAAAACAAGATAATGGATTACAGAGAGTGACAGTAGTGTGGTTATATGGGAAAGCTAGCATCTCTAAGATAAATTTGAGTTGAGATCATACTATGTGTTTTATGACTTGCTTTTATCACAATATATCTGGGAGGTCTTTCTATGTCAGTACCTATTATTCTGCCTCATTCTTTTTAGCAGCCATACAGTATATTATGGCATGTATTCTTGTAATTTATTTAGCTATTCTGCTGCTGATGGAAAAACACTTTCTTGACTTTAACATCTTATGCAGTGCAATACTATTTCTCTGTCTTAAAACGGTCATAGAAATCCTACTTCACTACACGCAGGAAGGCCACTTTAAGGGAATGGCTATATCCCACACTACAAATGCATCCAACCTCATGGTGGGGCTATGGAAAATCTGAACACACCACAAGAATTTATTGGGGGAGGGATCAATGCACGTATGTGTATGTGTGTGTGCATGCACATGTGTGTGTTTACAATTTATAGATATATATAGTTGATGGCTAACGTCTTACAGCCAATAACCAGAGAGTTAGCACCACTTGACATACTTTTTGAGTGCTTGAATCATCTTGAAATACTTCATTAGAACAACAACAAAGTACACAATGAAAGGGCACAAAAATGCTTTTCATTTTTATAAGTTTAGAAATACATGTGCTTTTGGCACAGTTTCAAGGTGCTCACTTCAACCATGACCCCTTCAAGTGAATCAGTTTACAATTTCTTGAAAGCTTTTGGAAACTATTCTGTTATCATAATCCAATTTTGTAAGTTAAACTAGGGAAGCAATAGACATTATCCCAAATGAAAGGACCTTTGTTTTTGGCTTTTCCCTTACTCAGTGGTTATATAGAGAGGAATATTATACAGCTTTTTTCACCACTGTCCTCAATCTTATTCTTTTCTAAGAGCTCCTCTTCTTTCTCTGTCTTTTTCATGGCTAAAGAGCAAATAGACTCATCAGGGATCACATTACCCATCAGATCTCCTTTAGATCATATGTTTTAAACATCTCATAATTCACTTCCAACTTAACACATTACTATAAGGCTGCTTTTCATTATGCCTCAGATTATTCCACACTTCATCAACTTCTTTGTTCTCACATCCACAAGGCTTTGCCATGAGGCTTCATCTTAGGGTAAAATTCTCAATAGAGAAGGAAGAAGCCACATGGTAACCATTTGAAAATACTGGAATCATTCATCTTTTTAGTGACATTTAATGAGTCCATTACCCTTCACTTCCCAATTTTGTCAGACTTTGCAGTTTACTAAACTTGGATTTCTCGCACCCAGGCATAGTTTTCCAAACCTCCAAAGGTCTGACTGGATATATAAAATCTCCCTTGTGTTCTTTGTGGGAAGTCAATCAGACATCCTGTCTCTAGTTTCCTTGGGTTGCCTTAGCCGTCTTGAATCTATATTTTGGTTCTTCTGGTCCTTAGTTCAGATTCAGCTCTTAGCTAATCAATTCCTTTAAGAGCTACCAATATAAAAGTATGATTATTTACTATGTACCTAGCTACCATTTATTGAAAACATATCATGCTAATTTCAAAGAATTTATCATTTAGCTGGAGAGCCAAGACTATCATGACAATAGCAAACAAAATCTACTTTTTATTTTACTAAATCTGACAAACATATATTAATTACCTACCATGAGCCAGATATTTTACTATATTCTAGAGAAAGTAAAAATTAGCTAAACTTAGTCCTTACCTTTGAAAAAGTTACACATAATAGGTACAAAGTCAATTCATAAGCATGCAACATGAATGGTATAAAATTCCACCGGATACAAATTAGCACATCCAATTTGTGTGATCAGGGGAGGCTTTATAGAGAAGATGTCATTTGAATTGGACTTTGATGGGTGAAGAAGAGAGTTTTGATGATGCCGATTAATTTGGCCAAATTGGATGGACATAATGTTCTCTAAGTCAGGAGTACAGATGCTCAACTATGCAAAAAAAACAAGCCACTGGTCAGACTACTAGGCCAATTTAGGAAAGCAACAAGTCAGATTTTTGTGTAAGGATCAGGAGGCAAACACACGGTGTGCATTTATTTAATCAAATAGGTGAAACCAAAAGCTGTACAGATTTATTTACTCAGTGGTGAATTGGATTAAAGTTCTATTCTATGCTCTTTCATGGGCAATACGGTATTTATATATAAAATGCCAAGATTGGGGCTGGCCTGGTGGCACAGTAGTTAAGTTCACACGTTCTGCTTCAGCGGCCCAGGATTCACCAGTTTGGATCCTGGGTGCAGATGTGTGCACTGCTTGTCAAGCCATGCTGTGGTAGGCGTCCCACATATAAAGTAGAGGAAGATGGGCATGGATGTTAGCTCAGGGCCAGTCTTCCTCAGCAAAAAAGAGGAAGATTGGCAGCAGATGTTAGCTCAGGGCTAATCTTCCTCAAAAAAATAAGTAAATCAAATAAATCAATTAAAATGCCAAGATTGTCCTTCACCTTCTGGTATCATGGGAAGAAATAAAATTATTTACAAAGTCTCTTGAAAATACTAAAAACTGAAGGGGTCGGACATACTGTATGCCTAAAATTTAGACTGCATCTCATGGATAAATATATAGACCAATATTATCACAAACTCTGATCCACAACCCTCATCAGCAACCAACACAATAGGCAATTCAAGTCCTTATACTGAGACTCATCATCAGATTCCTTGGAGTACATTACAAGTTCCTGCAAAAACAACTCAGTGTAAAGTTTTACTTGACCCTTTGGGACTAACGTTTTAGCAGATCTATGAAACTACCTGAGTTTACATTTCTAAGCTCTAGGAACTGGAGCTCTTTGAATCTTAAGATAATAACATTAAATGACAAACAATTTTACAGACTCTGAGGAGAGAGGTCGTAAGTCCATACTACCACATAGGGAGTTAGCATTAACTTCATAATATTCAGCAAACATTGCAAAGCCTCCTCCCTTCCTCACCCTCTAAATTCCATTTTCCATTGTCTTGGTTTATGTGGACATTTCCTCAGTTACTGAGTGTCTGCTGTCTGTTGGCATAGCATTAGACACTGAGGACTCAGTAATGAATAAGGCAGAGTAACCTCTCTCCAAGAGCCCACAGTGAAGTGGGCAAGTGAGAAAGTAAGCAAATTTACTACAAACTGGTATGTGCCAGAGTAGAAGCATGCACAAGGTGATATGAAAGTAACAGAGAAGGGGCTGAAGAGCATCAGAAGATGCTTTCCAGAGCAGCTAATCCCTGAGCTGAATATTAATAACAAGTTAATCAAGTGGCCAGATCAAGAAAGTAACATGTGCAAAGTCACTGAGGCTTATCATGAACTGCCAATAGATGAGTATGGCTCATACCAAGGATATATTTAGGGATATAGCAGGGACAGAAACTGGAAAGAGAGGCAGGAGTCAGATCATGAAGGTGTTTACTTAATAAAAATATAATAGTGTATCCCCATGTACATCCTCTAGGTCAGACTTATGTCTAATCTACCGAACATACACCTTTTTATTGGCCCTTACAGCAAATTTATATAAGTTGATTTGGTTGCCAACATTTAAAATCATGAAAAATCCAAATTTCTGTCTTCTCTTTAAAACCCAGAAGACAGGGTACAGCCCCATGGCGTAGTGGTTAAGTTCGGTGTGCTTCACTTTGGCAGTCCAGGTTCATGGGTTCAGATCCCGGGTGCAGACCTACACCACTCATTAGCCATGCTTTGGCAGCGACCCACATAAAAAGTGAAGGAAGACTGGCACAGATGTTAGCTCAGGGACAATCGTCCTCAAGCAAAAGATGAGGAAGATTGGCAACAGATGTTAGCTCAGGGCTAATCTTCCTCAAACATAAAAAGCGGAAGGTGGGCAACAGACCTTAGCTTAGGGCTAATCTGCCTCAGGAAAAAAAAAACCCCAAAACTCAGAAAACAGCACTGGACTCAAATTCCCAAATTCCAATTAGTTACAGCTAAATTAATGCTTCCACCTTCACATGAGAGACAGGCCTTCTATGCTCTATAGATGGTCTCCCTCCCATGATCTCATCCCCAACTCATTTATGTTATGTGCCTGGCCCCTGAAGACATCTACATTTGCAAATCCTGCTCTGTGCCATGTTGGTCCAATCTGATACAGCTTCTTATAGTAAAGGGAAATAAATCATAAGTTTCCATGGAAATCGTTATCTTCTTAGTGGTTGGAAATTACTTAGGTGGTCCCTCTAGAAGTAAGCTGGCCTACAATTAAATTATCTCAGCAACACAAAGAAGAGCATCATGTTTCTAAGTGAGTTCTATCTGTTAGTTCTAATGACTAACACCCAAAGGGGAAAGAAAAAATTCATATAGAATGACTCTTCAAAGAACTCAATTCCATTTTTCATAACAACAAAACTTACACATATCTAGGAATAAATATAACTAAAAAAAGCAAAATGTTTAAAGAGAAAAATCATAAAACTATTAAATGACATAAAAGAAGACCTAAATAACTCAACGATGTTTGATATTCTTGGATGAGAATATATATTACTAAGTTGAACCATTTTTGAGCCATTTTTGTAGGTCAAAATATTGGCAATTTCATTTGTTTTGATCTAAAAATAAATATGACAATTTCCCTCACAATATTATATAAATTCAGTGGAATTTTCATCAACATCCAAACAGTGCTTTTTACAAAATTTGACAAACTAAACCTGAAATTCATATTAAAGTATAAAGAGCCAAGACAATTTTGAAGAAGAAGAAGGGATCACACCATACCACATATCAGGATGTATTATCAAGCAATCACAACTTGTGTGAGATAGATAAATAGGTCATTGTAAATGGGTTGAGAGCCTAAAAACAAAACCACAAATACACGGAAACTTAGTATCCAATAGAGCCGGGGCCACAACTCAGTAGGAAAAAAGACAGAGTTTTCGGTAAATGATGCTAGGATAATTGGTTAATTATATGGTAAAGATTAGATTCTTACCTCACACCATGCACAATCCTTCCCCAAAAGAAAATCCAGATGGATTAAAGACCTAAATGAGAAAAGGCAAAACTCTAAATATATCTTTGAAACAGATTTTTTTACTTTTAGAAGAAAGTATATATAAGGGGAATGACATCGGAGTAGGAAAAGATTTTTTTTAAACAAGTAAAGAAAAGCACAAAGGATAATGAAAAAATTGATAAATTTGACTACATTAGAATTTTAAAAGCTTTTGTCTTAAAAATTCAGCATAAACAAAATTTAAACTTTTAAAAGACTGTTCATAGAATGAGAGAAGACTTGCAATATATTTAACCATGAAAGGATCAGTATCCACAACATATAAAGAACTCTAAAATCATTGAGAAAAAGACAAATAGGCTAATAGAAAAATGGGCAAAGCACATGAATGAGCAATTCACAGGAAAAAAGGCCTGAGTGGCCAAAAAAATAGAAAAAAGATGTTCTG
Source organism: Equus przewalskii (assembly GCF_037783145.1). Classification (NCBI taxonomy): domain Eukaryota; kingdom Metazoa; phylum Chordata; class Mammalia; order Perissodactyla; family Equidae; genus Equus; species Equus przewalskii. The sequence continues at coordinate 7,925,452 of NC_091846.1, read as the reverse complement.
CCTAACTAGTAATCAGAGAGAGACAGATTAAAACCACTGTGAATATCATTTCATACCCATCATTTTGCCATCAATTAAAACACCTGATAACCCCAGGTATTGGTAAGTACATGGGGGAAAGAGAATTCTTACTCATTGATAATTAAAGTGTAAATTGGCATAGTTTCAAATACAATTTTGTAATAGTAGAATTGAAAATAGGTATCCTATAACCCAGCACAAGGAGATGTGTGCATAACAGTGTACACATAGCTGTGTTAGATGTGCATTGTAGCCTTCTTTGTAATCGCAAAAATGTGAAAACTACCTAACTATCCTGTAGTAGAGAAGTGGATTTTTTTCATCTGTGGCTTTTTTATGCAATGGAATATTATACATCAGTTAAGAATGAACTCCATACATGTGTATCAACAAGGATAAATATTAAAATATTGTTGAATAGGAAAAAAACAAGTTGTAAAAGGATACATACTGTATGACACCATTTATTTAGAATTTTTCAACCCATAAAACAATATTATATATTCTACAGATATATACCTATGAAGAAAAAGGACAAAAACATGCACAAGAAGGATGCGTGCCAACTTCAGGATAGCGGTACCTCTGGAGAGAGAGGGAGAAGGAAGGGAAAAAGTATAAATTTTATTCATATTAAAAGAGAGAGGGGTTTAAAGCAAATATGGCAAAATGTTGACATCTGATTATCTTAATGGTGGGTACATGGGTTATATTTTATTTAGCACTTTTTAAATGTTTGAAATTAATCACAATGAAAAAATTAAACTAAAAAGAACGCCCTTTTTAAGAGGTGAGATCCTCAGGAGAACAGAACCTATACTACAGGAATCAGGTCAGATAAGTGAGTACGACCAGGTTAAGGCATTAAAGAAACTAGAGAAGATGACTATGAGTAAATATGGACGGAAGATTTGAGGAATGGGAAAAATTTATAAGGGTAGTAACTGGCCAATTTTTGTGAGAAGGGAAATAAATAGCAAGAGCAAAGAATGAGAAAGGGCCTGATGAGGTTTGTGAGTGGTTTGTATGATGGTGACGCATCAGTGTCTTTGTGCCATTTGTTACAGTGCAATAGGAGGACAAGTCAGAAAGAAGAGCTTTGTCTGTTGTTTTTGGACAGCCTCTCACGTCATCTCCTCTCCTCCATGTGATGGAAAAAGGAAACCGTGCCAGATGATGCTAGCTCATCAGCATCCTTGGCACTATCCTCTCACCTCCACAATTGTACATCTGCCTCCTTGGATGAAATCCAAGTTCTTTGACTTTTTCTGTTCACAGTGTTAGCCTTAAATTGGGATTTGAGTGATAGACCATAGGTTGAGGTTCAGGTCGGCTGCAATGGAGATGATTGTGAGTTGCAAGATAGCTGTTATTATAAATGTTCTTTGTCCCTGACCACTCACTATCTAGCTATACTACTGTCTGTGATTGAAAACTGTAAGATATAGTATAAATGGCAAAGCTTCAAAGCTTTCATTAAATTATCTCAATTGATCCTCACAGTTATACCACTAAATAGGCAGAGTAGGTATTATTCTCATTTTACAGGTGGGGAAACAGCCCTAAAGAGATTAAATGATTTAGTCAAGGTTATGGGGGAGAGCTCTCATTTTTTTCCTATTATCTGGGCCTAGATTATTGGAACCATCCTGGACTCATCTCTGTCTATTCCTGTATCTAATAAAGCACTAGTTCCTGAGGCTGTTTCTACAAAGTGTCTGTTTCCATTTCTTCCTCTCTACTTCCTTTCCCACCATCCAGATTTGGATCCTCATCATTCCTTACCTGAATTACAACTCGTGAGCTGGACTTCCAGATGCCACTTTTTCCTCATTCCAGGCCATCCTGCATTCTCCTTCTAGACTAAACTTCCTTAAACATTGCTTTCATTATGTCATTTCCCTGCTCAAAAATCGTTGTGACCCTTTCCTTCTACACTGAATGGAAACTCTTTAGCCAGATTTCAAAGCTCTCCTTAATCTGAACTCACCTTTTCCAGTCAACTACTCAAAACAGGTGCTTTGAAAATAGAAATGGCTAACAAACACATGAAAGGATGTTCAAAGAAACACAAATTAAAACAACAATCATTTCCATCTATCAAATCAGCAAAGTTTGGTGTTTTGTATTTTTCAGATGATACTGTTCAGAACTGGCAGGACAATGATAAAACCTCTTATCCTTTGCTAGCAAAAGTGTTAAAGGGTAGAATCTTTTTGGAAGGCAATTTGGTTATATGAATCAAGAGCTTTTGACCTAAAAACTGTTTCTGGAAATCTACCTGAAGGAAATAGTCTGAAATACAGAAAAATCTTTATGCCTAAAGATGTTAACTGGACTGCTATTTATAGTTACAAGCAATTAGATATAATCTAATGCCAATCAATAGGGTACAGGTACATAATGAATGGTTCTATTAAAAGTATCTAAGAACATGGGGGAATACTTATACTATGACATCAAAGAGTGGGGGGAAGTGAGTACATAAAGTTGTATAATCATTAGGAGAAATCTCATGTCATTTCACTACTGAATTTTTTTTCTTTCTCTCCCAGCACACTATTTCACACCTTTTTCTCTCTTTTCAAACCCCCCCAATTCCCTTCTCTTCCTCAATTTAAACAGATGAGCACCTCTTATTTACTTACTCCATCACCAAATTGTCCAATTTACCTATCCCTTTATACTCTACCATCCTTCCTGTTGAAATGAATTAACTATCCCTACTTCTATATAAGGCCAACTTGGCCAATGAATTCCATCCCTCCTCACTTGTGGCATTATTCCTTCCATCCCTTGCATAATCAGTTTCTCTCTCTCTCTCCTGGGTTATTCCTATCAGTACATAAACATGCTGTAAAATTTCACATTTCAAAAAAGAATTCATTCCTTGACCTCATGTTGTTCTACCTCTAAAGTAACCTCCTCACCATCTCTACTTCACCACCTCCTGTTTTCTCTTTAAGTGACAGTTATCATGCGTTTGCTCCCACATATCACTGAAATGGCTCACTGTCAAATTCAGTAGTCAGTTATCTCCCTTCATCTTAGTCTCTCAGCAGTATTGAACATAGCTGACCATTCTGTCCTTTGTGAACTCTTTCCTTGCACCCTAGGAACCATGGTCTCCTGGTTTACTTGTCACCTCTTGGGCTATTCCCTCCTAGTCTCTAGGTTGCTGCCTCCTCTTCCTCTTCCTCAAAGTTCCCAGTGCTTAGCCTTCAGACTTGCTGTCTTCCCTATCCTGACTCACTTCCTATGAGGTTAGTTTCCATTCTTATGGCTTTACATGCCTTCTATATGTTGATTCCACATAGCTGTCTCTAATCCTGATCTCCTCCCTGAGCTCCCAGTGAAACTTCCTCTTGGATGTGCAGTGGGCACCTCAAACTTAATGTGTGTGAAACAGATCTCCTGACTTTTTCCCTCAAACCTGCTCCCCAACAGGAAAGGTATCATTACTTTCCTAGTTATTCAAACCATTAACTTTGAAGTCAAACTGTTATGACTTTTTCACATACCACATGCTAATCCATAAGCAAGCTGATTGGTTTTCTCTTCAAAAATATCCCCCAAGCCACCAATGTTTACCATTTCCAACACAGTCACTCTAGGATAAAGCCACCATATCTCCTACTGGACAACTTCAAGAGCTAGCTAACTGCTCTCCCTGTTTCCACCCTTGTCCCCATACAGTCTTGTAATCTCCAACGGCTTTCTTCTGTGCTCAGAATAAAATCCTAAATCCTTACCCACCCCCGTGGGGTCATACGGGATGTGGGCCCTGCCTAGCTCTCCTCTCTCCTGCTTGCTTACTACACTCTAGGCATACTGGTCTTTCCACTGTTCCTTAAACAAGCTCATTCCTGCTAGACAGATTTTATATTTGCTACTCTCTATGCCTAAAAAGCCCTTTTCCAGATCTTCAGATGGCTCATTCTTTCCCAGCTTTCAGGTCTCTGCTCAGACATCACCTCCTCAGAGAATCTTCTCTAAACACCCTATTAAAACAGCTTCTTCACCCTCCTTAACCCATGATCCTCTTAACTTAGTTAATTTTCTTCACAGATTTTATTGCTACTTGAAATTACATGATTTATTTGTAATTCTCCAAAACTATAATTTAAGCCCTTTGTTACAAGGATTTACTTGCCTTGCTTATTATTGTATCACTAACCTCTAGAATAGTGTCTAGTGCATGATAGGAGCTACAAAATATTTATTATATGAATGAGCAAACTGTGTAAAAAAGTCCACTTTAAAAAGACTAGAAGAAAAATATCTGGGAGGTAAGATTGTAGGTTGGTTGGTTTGTTTACATTTTCTTCATGTTTTCCAATATTTCTCGAATTTTCTATATTGAATATATCTTTTATAATCAGGGGGAATAAAAACCATTTAAACTAACGAAATATAGCCTATTGTCTTGTCAGGCCCATTTTATCATGATTCCAGAACAAGTGCTCAATGAACATTCATTTCAGCATCCTGCCTTTCCTCGGGCCTTCCTTTCTCCCTTCACCTCTGATACTCCTTTAAACCTCAACTCAAGGCCCACCTCCTCAATGCTGCCTTCCCTGAGTATTCCTATCCTTACTGATCTCCCTCCTTGCCCCAGACTTTGCATTTAATTGGTTATGCTGTGCCACATTTATTCATTCTCATTCATTAAACATTTTCTGTTTGCTGGTGTATGAGTGTATGTGTGTGAGAGAGAATATATGGATATGTGTGTCTGGTATTAGTTAATTTTCCCCCCAGCAGATACCATGTCTCAGCCTGCAACCCCCAAAGTCTCTAACAGAGACTAACGGCAGAGTAAGTACTCAATAAATACTTGAAGTACTTGGTGTTAAAGTGTCTGGGTCTTGAAGCCAGGGTCCCAAAAATTCATGGAGCTCCTTCCATGTCACCATACCCCGTAGTAATACTTCAGCTTGTATTTACTGAGTATCACTATGTGCTGTGCACTTGCCATTCATTTTCACACTTATTGAGTAGGAACTCAATAAATTTCTATCTTAAGATTGAGGAACCTGAAACTTAGAAAGATTAAGTAACTTGCCTAAAGTGACTAAACCTGAAGTGATAAGGCCTAGATTAAAACAGCCCAGGCTCTTTGCCATTATGACAAATGAAACACAGTTTTCTTTGACCCATCTGCCACAAATATAATGTGCTCTCAAACTACATGCTGTTGGTCAAGTTACTTAACCTCACCAAATCTCAGTTTCCACATGCATAAAATGGAGACAATGATACCTTACAAGGTAGTTGTGAATGTCAAGATACGAATAGTGAGTGTCTCGTGTCGTGCCTAGCGCATAGCAGGCATTGAGTAAATGATAGTTATTATTATTAGATTTGCTACCTCCTTGATATTTGCTCTTTAAAGTTGGGTATGGCAGCCCCATCTCATTTCTTTCCACACAGTGAACGGCCTTGGTCAGATCCACATCTCCAAAGCTGGGGATCAGAGCTCTGCTGTGGTGGGAAGGTGCTATTAAAAAGCCTGGACCAGAGAAAACAAATAAGCAGCCCTGTCCCAGGTTAACGAGAGCTCGGATTTCCTTGTCTGAATGCATAATGATAGGAAGAGGGTTGTGTTACAGAAGTAGCTGTTTTTGTTTGTCGTCCAGGCCCACTAATCTAAACATCTCTCACTCTCAGGAATTATTTTAGGACCAGGAAGCAGCACGCTGTTTATTGAAAGAGTCACAGAAGAGGATGAAGGCATCTATCACTGCAAAGCCACCAACCAGAAGGGGTCTGTGGAAAGTTCAGCATACCTCACTGTTCAAGGTAAACAGCTGCTTCAGAAAGCAACAAGAAACTCTTCAGACATCTATTTCCCTGTTTGTTTAACTTTCCACCTCCCCGTCTCCTGCTGCTGCTCCAGTCTGTTCCTTTCCCTGACCTCCTTTTCCCCCCCTCCCCGCCCCGTCCCTCTGAGAAGGGACTGTCTGGTCCCACCTGGCAAGGCAGAAGGTGAAGACACTGGCTGGCCACCCTTGAGAGCCCGCCATCTGAACAGAGTCTCTGTAAGGGAAGTAGTTCCTGGAAGAGAGGAAAGCCAGCTGCTGCCAGATGTATGACATTGACCCACAGAGAATGGCTGGAGCGCCCACACCTGTGAGAAAGAAATCCAAAAAGGAAGAAGACGGGTTGTAGATGGGTGAAAGAAACCCATGCACTGGAAATTGTTCATTCTGTTTCCTTTTCCAGTTCCCATGAGTTAGACATATGCTGCTCTTCCATCTGTTTTCATAAGCTGAGTTTTAACACAAAGTAGGCAAAATACTATCAGAGAGAAGCAACGCATAACAAACAGATCACATTTAAGAAAAATATTCCAAGTGCTTCCTCTTCATAGGCCTCAGATACTTCACTGAGCAGCAAAATCCAAAGAAGTCTAATCCTACCCTGGACTATGGCTATGTAGTTTCCATTTAGAAAAGGGTTTAGACCTCATTTCAATTCCCCAAGGCCAAGAATCATCTAAAACATAACATTTACAGCATCATAAAATATCAAATTGGCACCTCTTAGATGTAAATATCTATGGCACATTGAAGTTTTACATGAAAAGATGGAATCTGTTCAGTAGCCTATTTCCAAACGCTCCCCAATAGACTTAGAATATGTAAGTACTTCTTGGGGAGGAAACAGGGAGAAGGCAATATACATCAGCTCTTCTGCCCTAGAAACTTACATTGCTTAAAGACTGTAACTGAGAATTCAGACTCCTTTAAAAGAGAAAATCATCTCCATTTCTTTTACAAGGAGATGATTTTAGAGAGTCTCCTGAAAAATTTGAAACTATCCTACCACCAATTTATACTTTCAGAAAAAGTCAGAAGTAGCATTCCCCAAACATTTTAGGTAATGATGCTATTTGTCTCCCAAATAATCCCTGTTTTAAAGTATTAAGTGTGCACCCCTCTTTAACACCTCCTTCTTCAAAGGATTGTTAATTTATCTTTGAACAAGGCTTCCAAATCAGGCCAGGAAGGGACCGAGATCTGAGAGAGGAGCAGCAGCAGAGAGCAAGGAGGACCCCCTAATCCTCAGTCCAGAGGTATTTTCCCCCCATATGCTCACAACAACCCTGTAAGACACATAGAGCAGTTATTATGAAACTCCAAAGAGGACAGAAATGACTAACCTAAATCCTATAGCCAGGGAATGGCAGCCCTGCAGTGAACTGGCTCTCTTCTTAGATTCACTCCAGCCCAGCGCATGGCTGTCTTCCCTGGCCATGTGTCTATTCCCACGCTTCTGTACTAAGGAATGTGAGTCAGCAATGGCTGGGCACCTGATGGCTTGGGAGAAGCCATTGACTGAAGCAGAGATATTTATGCAAGTATGTAGGTCTCCCCAAAGACTCCACTTCCTTTCCCTTCTCCTTTTCTGCCAGGGTGACCTGGGTTTCCTAGAAGCCACACTGCTTTACGGTACCTGTGAGTTTCTTCTGCCCATAGCCATGACCACCATCCTTCTATTTGCCATAAGTCTGCTCTCCAGGAGGCCTGCTGTTATCCTTTTGTTGTCCAGGGCCAGAGGAGTGGCACTGTGGAGCCTCCCAAGCTGGAATGGAGCCAGGACTCTGACCATCAGTGAGCCTGACTCACCACATAATGCCAAGCGTGGCCTTTGTTCATGATGTTCAAAGACAGCCCGGAATGTCTTTTGTCCAGGCTCCCTCTCTGTTTCAGCCAAATCCTCCTTATCCTCTGAGGCCAGTTTAGATGCTTTCTACCCTGCAGTGTCTTCCAGAATGAACAGCTGAGTCAGATACTCATTCTCTTCTCTGGTCTTTTCCACCATGGTTCTTGTATCTTTAGTCAGTACTTATTTTATTCTGCCTTTTATTATTACTTAGCCACTGATATTCTTCTCTTCCCTACTGAACTGTAAGCTTTTTTATGAACTGTGTCTGACATATCTTTGTATCACATCCCCAGGCCCAGCACTTAGCAGGAGACTAATATTTACTTAGTACATTTATGTGCAGGCACTGTACTAGACTTTTGACATACTTAATCCCATTAACTTCATAAGAATCCAAAGAAATAAGTAATATTATCTTCAGTCTACAGACGGGAAGATGGAGACTCAAAGAGGTTAAATAACTTGCCCAAAGACACACAACAAGTATGTGGTGAGGCTGAGACTTGAGTCCATGTCTTTGTAAACTGCCAAAGGTTTCCACTCTTCCTCCATTCTTCTCATTCCTGAAGTGCCTTAGGAACTTGTCTGCAAAGCCTTAGCATAAAATTGAGGTTTTAGACTCTTTCAGTTATCCTGTTATTTGGTCTTCTCTCTACCTCCTTCTAGATTTCCTATACTGATTCCTTTTCCCACTAACGTTATGCTCTTTTCTGAAAAGTCAGACAAAGTTAAGAATACTGCTGTTACTGATAATTTCTAGAAGTTTCCATCAGCCTATATTATTTGCTCTTGAGGAAAGGGGAGATAATTTTCACTTAAATTGCCCAATCAGCTGCCATTGCATAATTTCTGACCTCTATCATCTTTTGACCTCATCTCTTAGCCTCCCAGCCTACCTACTTCTCCTCTCACCTTCTTCCAATCCATTCCCCAATCTAGAGTGATCTTTGTAAATAACTAATCTTATGATGTTACTTCCCTGCTTCAAATCCGGCAGTGGTTCCTGATTGCCTATTATCCTCATCCTGGCATACAAGGTCCTCCACAGGCTCTTTCTCCAGCCTCACTCTTATCCTTCCCCACTCACTCCAGCCCTCCAGCCACACTAAATCTACTTGTGATTCCCTGAAGACACTGTGCTCCTCCTAGCCTTCTGCCTTTACACATTGTTTTCCTTTTATTATGAAAAACCTTCCTTACCAACTTGTTCTTCTCCCAGACAACTCTACTCATCCTTTAAAATTCATTTTTTCTCTTGGGTCACTTTCTCTACACCTTACCTCCTGTCTCACCATCATTTTTCTCTCTGTGCTCCCATAGTACTTGACATGTACCTTTAATGCAATGCTTACCATTATTTATTATTCATTTTTCTATCCCAGAGCCCTCAATAAATGTTTGTTGGATTAATCATCTTAGAAAACTACCATTGACTGTCTGAAATAAGAAATATATTGATATATTATTTAGGGCAATAGAGATATGCCAAATTCAATTAGTTGTTAGGTCAATAACTTATTTATTTGCCCAGGAGTATGCAGGATATGAAAGTGTAAGCCATGATCCCTAACCTCAGTGTGCTTTGAAAACCTAGTTGGAAGAAGATTAAGGTGCACATGAAACAATTCGAAAGATCAATAAACATTTTGAGCTCCTCCCAAGGGTAAAGTAGAAACACCAGTTTGTATAAAACAGACTACACAATGCTGCTAATAAGTGCTAAAGGAGCTCATAGAGACAAAAAAAGGATATGGAGAGTGACTTGATCTCTAAAAGAGGATTTGTAGGATGTTGGATTGGCAAGGTGAACAAGGTAGGAAAGGACAGCAAGTTATAAGGCAACTTTGGACCTTATCTACATGGACATCTCCCTTGCAACAACAAAATCTAAGTTATTCTAACTATTTAGAACTAACTATTGGCTGGTCCCTTGACTTTTCTGAGAAATTGGTCCTTCTGACTCATGACCTCTTTTCCCTCATGTAGCATTAATTTTCAATATCACTTAGAGAAATGGTATAATTTGCAAGGTGGCTGCAGACATCTTTTATATATATGGCTCCTTCTCTTTACCCATTATTGCTCCCAACAGCCATGCTTTTTAAGTTCTTGTGTCTGCTTTTTATAGTTTTTCTGCCTTCTTCTCCCTTGCTCTCTTGTAATTTTTTTTTTCTGCTCTCAGAATGACAGCCGTATCCAACCTCTCTGCTTAAAAATTGTGTTGAGCTGAGAAAACAGATTACCTGATCTGCAATCATCAGATCATACCTGAAACACTGTACCCATTTATAAGCCAAGCATAAATAAATGGAGCCATATCCTAATAGGGTAATGATAAAATAGTGCGGGGAAATGAAGATGTTTAGTCTAAAAAAGAGACAACTTGGGTTGACATGATTGGTTTCTTCAAATATTTAAGGAGCTTTCAGACTGAGGAGACATTTAACTTTTATTCTTTGACAGACCAGAAAATATAACTAGACCCAAGGAAGGGAGATGGTGGTAAAGTTTCAAGGAGGCAGGTTTCGGATCCACATAAGGATATAATTTTGAATAGGAAAAAGTTTTGAAAGTTGATATTATGTGGATCTTATGAGTTAGATGCAGTATCTTGAAGGGACGTACTTTGGGTTCATTGAATAAAAATCTGATTCTTGGATGCTGTTCAGAATAGTTGAATGCAGTACCTGCTCAGTAATTTTATCAGTGAAATTGGATTCTTGCTCTAGAGTCTAAATCATTATTCTTCTCATTCTGGTGGCTGTGAAACATTCCCAATTTAGACTTAATTTTCTAATATATGCATATAGACCCTTCACACCAACCTATCTTGTCAAGTTGAGTTTAGGAAATGAAATCAGGCAAATGAGTTGTGTCTATGGCTATGTTTAACAGATTTAAAGAGGTTCATGAATTAGCCAGGAAGGAAACTGTCTGCTCTTTTTATTTCCTTTGAAAAAGGATTCTTATAGTCACAGATAAAACAATGTGTTATTTTTGTATCTGAAAGGATGAGTGGCCTGGGGAGTCCAAGTGTAGCTGCTTTAAATAAGCACAGGTCTTGTTTGGTTTGGACTGTGCGCGCAAGCACCGGAGCACAGGGGAGCTCTCAGAGGGGAAGTTCTAATATTAAAACAACAGCAACAAAACTGTTACTAACCAAATTATTTCTGAAGTTAACATAGCACTCAATAGCCCATGGAACTCAATTGGGACTGTTACAATGAAAGTGCGGCACATTTTCATCTAAGGACTTAAGGTAAATTATACTTTATAATTATTATTGCAAGTAATAACCACATATATAAACATACATTCTTAGAACAGATTTAGGCCTTGCTATTGAAATGCTATTTTAATAGCATTTCTAATTTCACAGGAGGAAACAACTTGAAGAATAATTACCATTTGAAACATTTTTTTGAGGATGACTGATGGATACAAAAAATCATGGGAAGCACAGAAGGACTGCCTCAGGGTCCTGCAGTCTAAAGACTTGAATTGGCATTATAGATGTCGTCTATAACTTCTGTGCCACAATAATTGCAAATTAACGCATTTCAGGAAAGGACTCATACAGCAGGAAGTATAGACTATGTTCTTTGATAAAATTCCAAGAGTAAAACCTGGAAAGCTCGAAACGGAATTGTCTTGAGTATCCAGCCACTCTTTTTATCGCCCTTAGCCAGCTTGCAGTTTTCATTTCTCCTTTCTGACTCTCCTCTGATCCATGACTGTCCTCTACTCTAGCTCCTCTCTTCCTGAATCCTGCCCCCAAACTCACTCCCATGGCTATTCTGGTACTAAGAAGGATGTGATAAACTAATTCACATGAAGATGTTGGAGCCTGATGCTACTCCTCTCATGGGTGTTGGCAATTCAGAAAAGTTTCCCAAGGAGAGAAGAGTTCTCAAAACAGACAGATGAACTTGCTGTTCACTAGTTTCACACAGGAGGGCTGGGGACAGGATAGACATGCCTTTGTACTTCAAATCTAAACAATGACATCTGGCCTTGATCAAGAATTCAAAAAATGGTGATAGAATTCAGTTAGGGTGATATGACATTTTTGAAGATAATTCTTGGGGTAAAATAATTTAAACTCAAAAAAGATTCATCTTAATTCCTCCTGTGGAAACTAGGCTGGTAAAAAATTGCAGGGGGTCAAAAAAGTGGGTTTTAGGCTTAGTGAACTTGCTGTTAGGCTCTGTGAAGGCCTGGGACTATGTAATTATAATATCATATGCTTATTGAACACACAGTGCACTGTTTTAACATAACACGCATTAGCCTACTTAACTTTCCCAATAATTCAGTGAGGATTTTTTCTACTTACAAGTGAGAATCTGAGGCACAGAGAGCTTTAGGACTTTGTCCAGCGTTACAAAGCTAGGAAGTGGCAGAGCTGAGAACTGGATCCATGTTTAACCCTTCTGCTCTCCTGCCTCTCAACCCTAAGGCAGAAAGCCCAGTGGTCAAGAGGACCCACTCTGAAGTGAGGAGCATCAGTGCTCATGAGCTGTGTAACCTTGGGCAAATTACTTACCTACCTGGTGCTTCAGTTTGCTCACTCGCAAAATGGATGTTAATAATGGTATACAACTTTACAGGGTTGTTGTAAGGATTAACACATTTAAAACAGTATCTGGCATATAATAGCAACTTTAAATGTTAGCTAACATTATTGTTTGTTAACATAAACCAAATTCCATTTCAACAAAACTTTTTGTATTATAGTTTTCCTAGACTTAGCCAGTGTCACCCAAATTGTGTTCCAAACCACAAAATTCCTGTTTGACCTAAGGGTTTAACTTGCTATAATAAAAATATGTTACGGGACTGATGTCACATAATAGCAATTTTAAATACCTTTACCAAAAATTACTCTTTCAAATGTACTTCAAATTTAATCTGAATACAGTATTTCTATACATCACTGTCCTTAACAGGGGTTCCAAGTGGTAAACATAGATTCCTAAAAGGCTTCATAAACAGTATGAAGGCCAATTTTAATATTCCAATAAGTCTTAGAGAAATCATATAATAAGCTTAACTGGTGACTGGATTTTAGACAGAATAAGGTAGTGCTACTTGACTGGTCCATGAGGAGAGTCAGCTCTAGGTGTATCTGATTAATTTAATTTTCATCCACATACAAACATTTATTAAGACATCCTCGGGGCCAGTGCTAGAGATGCAAAATTAACAAGAAACATACCCCTCTCTTGAAGTCCTAACAGTTTAGTGGGCAATAAACCCACATAAACAGTTACCTCAAATTAATGACAGGACCAGAGAATAACATCTAAGCCACCCTGCAGAGTGTCAGGTAAATTTCTCAGGGAAAGTGATGACTCAGTTGTCTGCAGAGAATGATCGGTATTTGGGTCGAAGTCTGATTGGTTTTAGAAAGAAAAGACAAATTGTGATATATGCAATATGTTTGAATGAAAAAAAATTCTCTTGTACTTGAAGTCCAAAAAGTGATAAGGAAAAAAAAGGAAAGGGGAGAGAGAGTAGGGAAGGAAGGCTTCAAAATAATTGCTCACACTAGGTTTACGTATTTCGCCTGTGAGGTCGAGTGCTGTTGTCATCTCCACATTGTAACGATGAGGAAGCTGGGGCACTGAGTCCTTGGTCTAAGACAATGCTGGTTGTAGGGTCACATGAAGGCTTCCTGCGCTTTCCTCATGAAACTTGTGCTCACTCTCTGAAGTCAAGGCAGGCCCTGGGGCCAGGAGCCCTGGTCTTTTCCTTGGTGATCTTCCCTAACATCTTAGGAAGCACCACCCAGGTATACTGCATGAACTGAGTTGTCTGGCTCTGCTGCTTGTTGATTCAAGCAGTCTGGTGCCACACAATGCCACACGTCAGGGTGCGATGCTGCCATACCACAAAGCCCAGGCCCTGTACACCCTGCCATCCCCATCAGAAAGGCTCAAGGCAGGGCAGCAGGACACTGCACAGCTGCACAGTCTCCAGACAAGGCACACCACCCGTCGGAACTCAGTCCATCCCCTGGGTGGCACCTTCCTTCCTGTCCCAAGAAGAATGGTATGAAGCCTGGGAGGGTAATTGACATGGAACACTCTGTGCAACAGGGGCAACAATCTGTAATAAAAGGTACAATTACCTGAACTCTTCAAATTGGCCACATTCTTGTCAGGATCCCATATAAAAATAACCTTGTACCATGTCCTAATGCTGGCCTTTCACACACATCATATAAGAGTGAGTCTCTGAGGCCCAGTGCTAACTCCTCATTATTGTCAAATCCTACCCACGTTTCCGCTGGCCTCCTTTCCCCTGCAATGTGCAGCTGGACTATTTCAGGCACTGAGCTCATCAGCTGTCACCAGCCAGTCGAAGCTGGGTCTAGTCAGGCCAGTGTGTAGATGTTTGACCTCTGAGAAAACATCCAAGAGCTGTATAGAATGAGATGCTGCTGACTTAAATCAGTCTACCCAGCATAAGAATATCCTAACAGTTACTTTTAAAATAAAGATAGAGATCAAGCTATCAAATAAGATAGAGATAGAGCATAGCTACTACATTGTATCTTGTAAAATTCTTGTTTTAGTTTTCAGTAAGCAGTGATAGAATATTAAATAGATCTTTCCCTTCTAATAAATGTTTATCTTGAAGATGTGTTTTAATGAGTTGATTCTTTAAATGTGTAAGTGCACACAAACACATTTGATCCCACTGAAAGGAATTTTGCCTGAGTAAGGACTGTGGAATGACTTTGGGGGTCAACTTCCTGCCCCATGGAATGCAGTGAGAAAGTTCTCACAATGGGAGGGAGTCTCTCCCGAGCATTCCATGCAGGAGGCATCTGCAGAGGTTTTATACAGACAGCGCCATGTCTCAAAATGCGATCAACATCTCCAACAGCCAGAGGCCACTGTGCCCTTTGCAGGTCCCAACCAGGTTCCACAAAACTTATTTGCAGCATAAGCAAAGAAGCGTGTGTGTGAATATAGCAAGGCAACATTAGAATTCTCACTATAGTGGAAGAAATCCAAACTCATATTTACTCAAGTTTACAATATTCCCATCGAGAGGATGTGTACTAAGAGAAAGGTTATCATACTTTGAAACTTCTTCGAGGAAGTTGTTTTCAATCAATCTCATGAGGTTCAGGGAAACTTAACCACAAGCTGACACAGCAGCAAATGAAGCTAAATTCATTCATTCACTTGACCAATATTTTCAGCATGCCAGGTACTCTTCCAAACACCAGAGATATAGCAATGAACATGAGAAACACAATTCTACATTCTGCTGCTTCACTCAGAACTTTGAACATACCCATCAGTCCAGACTGAAGGCCAGACTGAGCTCTAGACCATGTCCTTTCACTTACCACTATATAGCAGCACCCAGAACAGAGCCTGGGACACAGGTGGTATCCCGTATGTTTACTGGATTAATACACACAACCAGGAATTTGACTCTGAACCCTTTGAAAGTTTCATGAAATTCTTTGGAGACAAATAAAGCAAAACATAATTTATCCTTTAATTCACTGAGTGGGGATATAAAGATGAATAAGATGTGGCCTCAGCCCTCAGGAAGCTTACATTCTGGTGGAGAAACTGCAAAGGCCAAAGCATAAAGGTTCAGAAGGGCTGGTATACTTAAGAAACTACAAGTATTTTGATGTGACTGGAGCAAGCGGGAGGACAGCAGGAGATGAAGCTGAAGAGATAGGCAACGCTGGGCATAAGGGACCTAAGGATATGGATTTTTATCTCTACAGTGACTAGGGGTGGGGGCAATGATAGAATTTAGGGAGAGGTGTAACAGGATTAAATATATGACTTGGCAAGATCACTCTAGCTACAGAGTGGAGGAGAGACTGAAGGGAGCCCAGCCTGGTTAGGAAGGTAATGCAGTAGTCCAGGTAAGATCTGATGACCTTGATTAAGGCAGTGATACTGGGGTAGGTGAGGAGGTGAAAATTTCATGAGCCATGGAAGCAGAACAGGCAGGACTTTGTGATAGACTGGATAGAGAGAAAACGTCAGTTTCCCCTCTAGATTAAAAGGGATACACTGTGGCAGGGACTATGGCCTACAGGAAGTGTATGTACTTGGTGGCTAATGGTTAAGAGAGAAGAAAGAAGAGGTTCAGGTTTCTAGCACGTGTGTTTGCAATTATTCAGGGCAGAGAGCCTACACTGGCTCCCACTGCCTGCAGCATTTAGTTTAAACTCTCCACACAGACGCTCAGCATTCTCTATGGTCTGGTCCTGTCCTCTATCTTGCATTATACTGCCATCAGTGCCCTAGCCTTCCCAAGTCTGGGTCTTTACTCATACTGTTCCCTCTGCCTATAATGCCCTCCCCTGCCTTCATCTCTGTAGGTCAAAGTCCATTTCAAATGTTACTTCTTCCAAAAAGCATTAGATTCCCTCAACCTCCGAAACTCTTTTTATCTAATTTCTTTGTATTTGCCTTCCATCTCTTGGTTAGGCTGTGACTGAGCTCCTTGAGAGTGACAACTTTCCCTTCCTGCTCATCTTCCTATCTCTTCCAGCCTCCAGCTTTGCCTATAGCAGGACTCAATATGTCTTTATTGAATTGAAACGAAGAACCCCACAACATGAAGTACTCATCTATGAAATGGGGATATTATTGCCACCGACTTCACAGGGTGGGAGTGAGGGCTTGGCACATAATAAGTGTTTGATAAATGATATCATTCACATCATCATTTCTAAAAAGAGTAAGTTTCGATTGTTCTCTGCCTAATGTAATACTAAGCCTCTGTCTCCTTTTAATGAAGTTAAAGGATAAGGGCCTTACTTTAGAATTTCTGGGAAACTGTCCACTGGAATCAATAAGCAGGGAACTACTGTTCTGGCCCACTGGGGCATTCCTTTCCAAATCCCAAAGAGTTTCGTCTCTGGAGGCTTCTCTCGAATACTTTGGGTCTTTTCTTTTTGGTCATGGAGGAACAGAGCTCAGCTTTTGATCTCTGTGATTCTGGGAAATGAAGTGATTGGGAAGAATCCCACTCCAGCAGTCATCTCTTCTCATCTCAGCCCCTGCAGGCTGACTGCTGCAAAGGTCAGAAATAGAGCCCCAGGTGTGGAGAGCGGGATGTGGGTGGTTTGGCCTGGCTGTTCCAAAAGGAGTGAGCAGGCAATTGTGACAGTCCTTGAGTTTTATTTTTATTTTTTAAATCTACTTTGAAGAATTTTGTGAGTCCCAAAGGAGCCCTTTTATGTCATTTCTTTCTTTTTTCTCTAGAATTTCCTCTAAAATCCATTAGGGAGATTTAACATATTCCAGATTTAGGACTTTAATGGGCTTTTGTTCCCGCCTTAATTTTTTCCCATTTTTAAATTTCTCTTCTGATTTTTAATTAGCTATTTCTGGGATTACAAAGTTTGCAAACTTAAGAGCAAAATTTCTCTTGACAGTCTTTTAATTTACGTGCGATTTACTGTGATAATATTGTGGACCCTGCCTGACTCAGAAGGTAAGAAAGGATCTGTCCCAGAGACGAATTCTTGTGCCAGCAACTGCGGTCACCATGATGAGCCATGTAGGGGCACTGGACCGCTTTTATAAAACCACAAAGACCTTAAGTTTGAGAATTGCTTTTTAGCACCATCTTGGTGTTTTTCTCTCTCCAGGAACCTCGGACAAGTCTAATCTGGAGCTAATCACTCTGACGTGTACGTGTGTGGCTGCAACCCTCTTCTGGCTCCTATTAACTCTCTTTATCCGAAAACTAAAAAGGGTAAGATCATTTCAGATGAAGTTCTATGCTCCAATTTACATAATATTCTCAAAGCCCTGTCTGATGTCTAGAGCGGGCACTAAGCAAATGTTACACCCTCTTCTTCCCTTTTCCTCTTGTTCCTGTCTCTGACCTGGTGAACACTGAAAATGAATCATTCGAATGTCTCTCAACCACAAAGTGGGATATTAAAAAGAAAAGCTAGAGCAATGGACAGATTAATATTTCCAAGGGACAGAACGGATAATTTTGATATAAAATATGTAATAGGGGGCCAACCCCGTGGCTGAGTGATTAAGTTCGTGCCCTCCACTTTGGCGGTCCGGGGTTTCACTGGTTCGGATCTTGGGCGCGTACATGGCACCACTTGTCAGGCCATGCTGAGGCGGCGTCCCACATAGCACAACCAGAGGCACTCACAACTAGAATATACAACTAGGTACTAGGGGGGTTTGGGGAGAATAAGAAGGAAGAAAAAAAATGTAATAAAGTCTTTAAGTTAAATTCAGCATGGGACCTGTGAAGCCTTCATTTTCTTAACCTCACTCTCCACTAAGAAACAAAAAGGAAAAAGCAAAATAAAGACCCACCTCTGACTTATCTCTCATAACATTATGGAAGCACAAAGAAGTGCACTGCTGTTCCATACTCTTTGAGCCCCACAATACAGTTAAGTTCTTTGGAGTGTGAGGTTCAGGTTGGAAGTCAAGACATCAGATTTCTATAATTACGCCTGCAGCACAACCTGCTTCTTTGAAGTTCAGTGGGGAGTCAACACTCACTCACTCACTCATTCATGCCTCAAATATCTCCTGTGTGCCTGCTCCATGCAGAGTGCAAGGCCTTGTGTAAGGCTCTCTGATGACAGTGGAGCAAACACTGACGTGCAGTCTGTGGAGGAGACTGTCCTTAATCAACGACATAGACAAACGTAAAACTGCAACTAGAGTCAGCTGACCAAAAGATGTGTAAGGGAGTTGGTCAGGCAAAGAAGGGAGGGAAAATTGTTGCAGGGAGAGAGAAGAGCAGGTAGGAGGCTCGGGCAGGGCAGAGGGAACACCATGAGAACGAGAGACTGACAGAAGCCCGTGTGGCTGCAGTGGTGGGAAGAAGGTGTGAGGTGAGGCAGGAGAGTAGAGGAGAGGAAAGGCTGCACCACTTGACCAGGCAGGGCCTTGTAGGCTATGATAAGGAATTGAGTTTGTATTCTAGAAGCAACAGGAGGCCTTGGGTGGAGGGGGTTGTTAAGCAAAGGTAGGCGATTCTAATTGTGAAAGATTTGTGTCTGGAAAGCTTATTTTGGCTGCTGTGAGGACAACGGACCAGAGGGGGCAAGAGTGAATAGAGAAGACCCTAGCAGAAGACTTTATAGCAGTCCAAGTAAGAAATGATGGTAGCTTAGTCTAAATGATTAGAGTCAAGAGATATTTAGGAGGTAAAATCAACAGGACTTGAAAAGTGCCAAGAAGGCCTCCTCAACTTCTAGAGCTTTATTGGCCCTTAGCAATGTGTCAGATCTCGTGGGAAGCTCTTTATGTAATATCTCAGTTAATCCTTCCAAAAGCACAAGGAGGTGGATATATTATTATTCCCATTTTATAGAGAGGGAAACTGAAGCTCAGAGAGGTAAAGTAAGTTGCCCAAAGTCACAAAAATAGAGCTGGAGCTGAGTTTTGAACCCAGGTTGTTTGATCTTAGACTTGATATTCAAAACCAATTATAGCGTTGGTATGAGAGGCAAGGCTAGCAGCCATCCTCTATGGCAAATACGTAACATCAGGCGTTTGCTATAATGAGTGACTGGTTTTTAGACACGACAATTAAGGCCACTGCTTTAGAAGGAAACGAAAGTCAAACAATAGCATTTTGAAAGGGGAGATACATCATATATGGAAACAGATCTAACAAAAGCAAAACTTGCCAAATCTGTACGGGAGGTACAAAGGCTATAGGAGTTCAAAGGAGGAGAGGGGGAGAAAAAACTTCAGAGAAGGCAAACTTTAGAGACAGACTTTGAAGGTTGTGGCTGGAAGGAAAGAAGCAGAAAAACACAGCGCACCCTACTCCTTCCCACTCCTCAGAATAGGGCAGGAGTCTGGTTATTTTGCATATACGAACATAGTGGAAATAAAACTGGAAAGGTAAATTGAGAATAAAATGAAGAGGTTCCTTGTATTTCAAAAAATCTATGAAATTTTGATGTCAATAATAAAGGATGAGAGCAAGAGATTATCATCTTAATAACAGAGTGCCTATGAAATTTAAAAAGTGGTTGTGGAGGAAAAGAGGAACAAAGCATCAAAAAATATTACCAGGGGGCCGGCCCAGTGGCGCAGCGGTTAAGTTCGCACGTTCTGCTTCTTGGCGGTCCAGGGTTCGCCAGTTCGGATCCCGGATGCGGACATGGCACCGCTTGGCAAAAAGTCATGCTGTGGGAGTTGTCCCATATAGAGGAAGATGGGCATGGATGTTAGCTCAGGGCCAATCTTCCTCAGCAAAAAGAGGAGGATTGGCAGTAGTTAGCTCAGGGCTAATCTTCCTCATAAAAAAAAATATTACCATGTGCTTTCTCTAACCACAGTGTAAATTCCTCATTGATAAAGACTGTATTTTATCTTTTTATCCTCTGCTGCATGGCCCAGTGTGATAATTATAACTAACATTTATTGATGTTTACTATATACAAGGCCCTGTTCTAATAGCTTACATGGATTATTTCATTTAATATTCACAACAACTCTATGAGATAAGTACCATTATTAGCACTATTTTATGGATAAGGAAACTAGGCTTAGAAAGATTAAGCAACTTGCCCAAAGTTATGTGCTGGTCAGAAGCTGAGCTTCAAATCCAGGCAGTGAGCCTCAACACCTGGGCTCTGAAGCACTGAGCTGTGCAAGTTCATGCCAAGCACCTAGTAGCTGCTCAGTGTTAATGTCAACTGAAAGAATAAATATTTGTCCACTAAGATTCTACTATCGTATTCTCCTCAAAGCTCTTAAGGTTTGTTTAGTGTTTCCTCTCATCTTCCTTATTGAGATAAACCACAAAATTGTGTAGATGTCACATGGGGAGATTGTCTTCCATTGCCTGCTCCCTTGCCTCCACTAACACCTCTGCCAACCTCCCCTCACATCCTGCAGAACCTGGGATGTCCCTTGCTAGGCTTCAGCTCTCCTATGCTCTTTGAGGATTTCAGATTATTTCTCATGGACTTGGCTATATTGGACACTGAAAAGTTTAGTCATAAAGCCTACTCCAGCAGTGTCTCTAATGAACACCCAGCACCCTGGTATAGGAATCTATAGACGCACATGAGTGTCTGACAGGCCAGGTCCTTAGAGTCTAACACCACTGGCAAATGCAGTTTGTGACAAACGTGCTCCATATCTGTTTTCTACTCTTTGTGGAGGCCAGGCAAATCCTTCTACTTTGAGTTCTTTGTCACACATTTTAGTGATAATTTCTGTGAGAAGGAGACTGATTGTAAGTGATGGATGAGGTGAGCTGTGACAGCCCAGAACAGGGTGAGTAAGGGCTGAAGAATGTGGATGGGTGTGAAATGGTGTTTTTGGAGAGGTTGTCTTCTCTACTGAACTCTGATTCTCTTTAAGGAAAGGCCTTGAAAGGAAGGGCCCCAAAACTCATTTAAATGAAGTTTACATAACTTCTAGGCAAGAGTTATCAAAACCTACCTTATATGGGCAAGCATACTTCTTTTCTGTTCTCTCACAGAAACGTAGTCATGAAATCTACAATTAATTAACAGGAAATCCACCCACTGATATAAATCTAAGACACTAAATGTAAATCTAGTTATCTACGATCTGAAATAAAGGGTATTTTCTGGGCTTGATGTGCATTACCAAGATGAGACACTTGAAGGCAGATGCCATCTTACTTACTTGACATCCTACCAATGGTCCAACGAACTCGGAGCATGGCTTTAAGTCTTATAACCTATTTACTCCCTGGCCTTTGAAATAATCAAACTCTATTTCTTACTGAAGGGTAATCTTAATTCTAATCTCACTAATGGACCCTCCATTCTTTTCAAGTAGCTGCAGCAACTAAGAGGCCAGGCCTTTTGAGTATATTTAAACACTTCACATGAACTGTGCCTCTCCACTGTCCCAGGGATCTTGGGCTTACTTTGCCACCTCTGGCTTTTCTTGCAAATGTGGAAAAGTCACATCATAGACCCCACTGCTGGCCCATCTGTCATGTATATTCCTGCTTGTACAGAATGGCCACAGAATGTTATTTTTAGTCATTGGAACGATTTTACAAAAATGCTATACATTTTTTAGAGAAGGACTTTCATGATAATTGTTTAGCAAGCAATAAGGTCTCTGGAGAATCTGAGTGCATTTTATCTGAGATAGGATGGTGGAGCTAGTACTACAGAATTTTAGTGTGGGAATAATAAGGGGTTGTTTAATGGAAATTGCACGCTCAAGTGTGATGTGCATATGTGTATATGGTGAGGTACTTTCTGTACCCAACTACACTGTTTTAACCAAATGAACCAAAATAGCAGCAGATGTTGCCAGGTATTGTTTTAAATTGGATAGCTGGTGTTTTTAAAGTTGTTTCCTTTTGGTGACTTGAGATCTCTTTATTTTTCAGTCTTCTTCTGAAATAAAGACTGACTACCTATCAATTATAATGGACCCAGATGAAGTTCCCCTGGATGAGCAGTGTGAGCGGCTCCCTTATGATGCCAGCAAGTGGGAGTTTGCCCGGGAGAGACTTAAACTGGGTAATGTATTTGTTCAACAGATTCCTAAGTCCATACAGAGCACCTACTACAAGCAAACACTGTGCTTTGAGAGGCGCAACAGTAAACTGGGCTGGGGACTCCGCCCTCCAGCTGCTCACACACTAGCAGGGGAGACGGACACGGAGGTAAATTATCCTAAGAGAATGCTGAGACAACAGGACGAGGGTACAAGGGTGCACCTGCTCATTCTTCCAACAGTTACCAAGCACCTTCTCTGAGCAGCAGGCACCCATCTAAGCTCCGGGGATGTAAAGGTGTTTGAGTCTCTTCCCTCAAAGGGTGAAGGAGACAATCACAAGAGTAGGGAAGGGGAGGGAGGGGATCAGTTTCATCAGGAGGCTTACAAGTATAGACACTCTTAAATAATGAAACTTTTGAGGAGTTAGAAATTTATAACCCAGAACACAATCCAGGATGGCGAGGAATAGTGAAATCAAACTTTTGGTGAAAGAGTTGGTGCTCTTCAAGGCTGTGGATCAAAAAACCCCTCTGTGCAAATCCACAAGTTACATACTTTGAATTTCCCTGGGTGTTTGGAATGTCTAGACAGAGAAGAAAGTCCTAAGGGGTCATTTAAGTTTCCTTTTTGAAGAGCAAGGACTATTGTTTTCCAGGTAACACAGATGTTGTAAACACTAGGCAGTTGTGCTTTCCCTCAGCTTAGTGCACCAGTTCCTCCAGCTCAGACATCACAATGCAAATCCATCTCCAGCCCGTCGTGCTACAAAACAATAGGAGCCTCAATTACGCTTGCCCAGAATATTTGGATCGTGGCTTCTAAAAGTTTTCCACTCACTCCCATGTGTACGCCAGAATCATTAGTAGTTGGAACTAGGAAAAGAGATCATGGATCCAGTGTTTCTGGAGCTTGTCACTCGCAGTGTAAAGTTTCTGTTGTTCCAAATTCAGCTGCATTGCCTCCACTTTCCCCACACACAGACTACATTGGGGTGGGGGTGTGAGGGGAGAAATGGCTTTTCTTGTTCTCTTGGGCCTTGAAATGATTCCACTTACATTTCTTCCTACATGAAAAAGAATACTTGGCCCCAAGAGTATGTTCTGTTTGGCTTGGGGAAGAAAACTGGAAATCAGTAAAAAGCTGGAAAGACACGCGAAAGCCAGCCATGGCTGTTGACAGAAAAAAAACATCGACTAAATTTAGAGTAGTTAAGGGCAGGTGGCACACAAGATGAGTTCCTTCTGTGAGTCTAAATTATATGGCAGCTAGCCCAGCCCCTCAGTAACCTTGGCAGGGAACATGGGATAATTTTCCCATAACCATAAGCCATTCTCAGGCCATGTTGCTTTCCAGGGTTATTAGTCACAATCAAACATGCTTCTTCCAGTACAGGATACATGAGCTTTCTGTCCCATTTCTTCATTCCTTGGCCTATTATCACTGTGATCCATATCACATCGAGGGAGATTGCTAACCCTTTTAGCAGAATTCCTCTGGGGGCCTATGGGTTTAGATAATCTCATTTCAGGAGATTCTCCTTGTTGAAGATCTTTCTTATGGTTCTTGTTCTTCCTGGAGTTGCCAGATGCTATGATTTGACTAATGTACATGTGAGTGTCTCTGATGGGTGAGAGAAAGTGTCGAGTCAGCTAACTCTTTTAATGCAAAGCATGGCTGCAAGGGCCAGAGGAATGCTCCTCCTTCTAACGTGGGAGCAAAGAGGCCCAAGATTTTTTTTTCAGCCAAATAAATGACAGAAAGTATTCTGAAATAATGTCTGGCAAGTGAAAGTAACCAAGATTTTGTCTGGATGCATGGAGAGAAAAAGCTGGTTTTATGGGCAGAGTTATAGTGGGGTTATAAATGTAAAGAAATATACAGACTAAGCTGCATCTGATTTCAGCTGTACGTACTCTGTTGGTTACTATTAGCAGACCTGGTGGGAGAAGTGAGAATGTATAGGAACTGATAGATTGATACAGTCAGAGCTTGGGTCAAAGGTGTTGCTACCACTGAAATTCCTGGAATCCAGGAACTAAAGAAACCTGTTTTGTTAGTGATTCCTCACTAAACCTAGAAGAGAATTCAGCTCCTATAAATTTATCACAGGAGTTGGGATAATTTCTGACACTGCATCTTTCAATTGGAAAATAAAGTCAGAATTACCTAATATGGGAAACAAGACAGGGAGTCTGGAATTTGGCAAGTGGATGGTACCTAGGCAAGTGCTGCCTCTTGTAAGACCAGCCTTGGATGCCAGAGAGGGGCTCAGCTCTATGCTGCTGTGCACTCTCCCCAGAGTGTCCCAGGGACCCTGGCCAGCCAAGGACATTCTTGGAGGAGATTCTAGTATCCTTTTAGTGTATGACAATGACCTAGCACTTTTCCAAGCTTGTTAGCGGCATGTAGGTAACACCAAAGAGGATTTTAAGGGAAAAGAAAGATCAGGCAAAGTCAAGTCCGGTGTGACTGGGCTCCCCTGAAACTGGAAACACAGGTCTGCAGAAGGATTCCAATGCATCAGATGACTAAAGAGCCTGTAATAGCTTCATACTATTTTATGAGGCAGCAGTCAGATTCCAAAAGAATAAATGCAAAGACTGGGGGAAGCCAACTGAGCATGAGCTTATCCTCACTGATAGAAGCAAAGCCCCCAAACACTTGTTAAAATAAAGTGTGTTGTGACAGCTAAGAAGGGAATGTGTGGGGGCTGAAGGTGTGGAAAGGAAAAGGATACCACCTGCCCCAAAGAAGCAAGAGTCTTCGGACTATGTGGAAAGGGGCCCCAGGATGGAGACTATCGTAGTATTTCTCAGGCTTAGGACACTTTTCACATTAGATAGAAGAAGGCACTGCAGAAGAGAAACATTGTTCTTTTATCCTAAAAAAGCAAGGAATAAGCCTCCAACAAAAATGTACCAATTTATACAACTCTGGAGAAGCTATCTGCTAGTGCGCTTTCCATACAGGATTTCAATATCCAGCACTTTCAGGGACCAGCCAAGGCTCTTTTATTTAAACTAAGAGTTCCCATTCTGGTGTATCTCTTGTACAATTTTATCTGAAGAAGGAAGCAGAGCCTACATCCCTGCACAAGGTGCCTGCTCTGGGAGGAATGGTCTTTATCAGTCACCACAGGTGTCTGTTTGACCTGAGGAAAAGTATGTAATTTCACCAGTGCTCCCCTCCCAATGCAGAGTGCATCCCTCTGAGATAGATGCAAAGAGGCTCTTATAATTATATTAGTAACTGAACTTTTCCCATGCCCTAACGGGATGCCTAGAGTGGCCGGAGTGCAAGATCCTAAGCAGAGGCAGGGTGAAGACATCTTTGTTACTGGATAGTTGTGCATAAAAATATAAATGTTCTAATATGATGAGGAAGTAGGAAAGCTTCATTACAAGTGTTACAAGAATCTTAGAAAAAAAAAAAACCTGTCCTTTGGGGAAAGGGACTGGAGTATGAGGAAGGAAAGAGGGTAGGTTGGATAACTAACTGAAGGCACGTTATCAGAACAGTCTGAGAAGGAGAATTTGGTTGGGAGAGGAGGTGTTGTGTTAAATTAACACTCTACTAGATCACCAGTTTATTATAAAAGGATGTAACTCAGGAACAGCCAGATGGAAGAGATGCATAGGGTAAAGTATGGGGAAAGGGCATGGGGCTTCCAATGCCCCTAGGAGCATGCCATTCTCCCCAAATCTCCACGTGTTCACCAGCCCGGAAGCTCTCTTAACCCTGTCCTTTCTGGTTTTTGTTGAGGCTTCATTA
The DNA here is from genome assembly GCF_037783145.1 of Equus przewalskii. Classification (NCBI taxonomy): domain Eukaryota; kingdom Metazoa; phylum Chordata; class Mammalia; order Perissodactyla; family Equidae; genus Equus; species Equus przewalskii. The sequence goes on along the minus strand of NC_091846.1, from coordinate 7,899,494 downwards.
CATATTCATGACTGATTAAGTCATTAGCCATTGGCAACCGATTCAACCTCTAACCCCTCTCCCATCCTTAGAAGTCAGGAGTGGAACTAAAAGTCCCAACCCTCTAATCACGTGGTTGGTTCTCCTGGCAACCAGCCCCCATCCTTAGGTGGGGGTCTAAAAGTCACCTTATTAAAACAACAGAAACACCTTTATGGCTCTCATCACTTAGGAACTTCCAAAGGTTTTAGGAGCTCTACTGCCAGAAACAGCATGAAGACTAAATATGTATTTCTTATTTTAAATCACAATATCACAGAGGCTGAGGAAAGAAGCATGTTAACAATCATTATAGCATAACATAATGGGTACCATGAAAGAAACCACGTTTTGTTATTGCATCTGGCAACCACCTCTCTGTGGTCTAAACAAATTAGACCAGTGGCTGACAGGCTCATGTGCTGAACCATGAAGATTTGTAATCACCATGTAAAGACATACTAGAAATACTAGGAATATTTTCTTTGGCAAGGAAGTCTGAGAAATGATTTAGTGATTATTTTTTAGCTATGAAGCACTATCATAACTAATAGCAGTAACCACCATTCTCTCTCTCTCCCTTTCTGCTGAAAACAGATCAGAAGAAATGAACTTAAGTGGCAAGAAAAGGGGCTTAGGTTAAACACAGGGAAATCTTCTTGGTATTAATGTCAATAAACAGTTGAAGAGACCCCTGAGGATTTAGTAGCCTCTCCCCGCAGGCGGACTTCGTGAAGAGGAAACTGGCCACCTACCTGCACTTAGCCTAGCTGTAAAGGATGAGGGCACCTCAGAAGCACAGTAAAGAGTTGGAAGGAAGATACTCCAGAAATGTGTCCCTTACTTTGACTCTTTAGGGGTCAGTTCTTTGGAGATTCCGTTAAAAGCTACATGCCTCACACACACACATAGGAAAAAAGGCCCTTCCTTCCTGAAAAAGACAAACTCACCCTGTTGGCTTGGCAAACAAACCAATGTGTTCTTTTCATTTTAGGCAAATCACTTGGAAGAGGGGCCTTTGGAAAAGTGGTTCAAGCATCTGCATTTGGCATTAAGAAATCACCCACATGCCGGACCGTGGCTGTAAAAATGCTGAAAGGTATGGATGCTGTAGTTTGGCTTTCAACTGACCCATCACATTCCCTAAATATTGATACACGTTGGATATGACCTAGGAACACATACAAGCTATTTCTGCTCTAGCCACGTAAGTTTCTTCTACTGCTGGAAGCCCCTTTACTTGAGGAGTTTTATAGATAAGGCTGGCAAGAGCTCAGAATAAACCTTGTAAATGAAATAATCCAGCATTGTCCACAGGAAAACAATTTCTATCACCTCAGAGATCTTTCTCCTATCACATCTCAGACTCTAGACTACCAGGGACTTAAGCCCACTGTATCCATGGGTACAAAATTTTGGAACCATCCACTATGACATTACAATGGAAACTTAGCTGTACATTATAAATCCCAAAGGCTTAGCAGGGGCTTTATCTAACTATACAGTGAAACTATGAAGCTAGAACGATTGAGTTAATCAGAACTCTAACCTATTTTATACTGGCAAATCCAAACCATAAAACATTTCCTCTTTATAAATTAAAAAAAAAATCAAATTATCTTTCTAGTGTCGAAAGATACCACCACTCTGTGAAGCAGTGGGAGGTAGAGCCAAATCACGCAGTGGTTTATGACCACCACCGCAAGACAGACTGAAAGTGAAAACTGCGTAAACCAAACATCTCAAAGACTCATAGGTCCTTTAAAGTGACGAAAGTACTTCTTGTCCTCATTTGTGATGTAATTCTCATGTTACTTCAATGTGTTTTAAGATTCCAAAACCAAAAAGAAACAGGATTGAAAACCCAAAGGGCAATTTTCAGTTTTCCAAAGTCTCCAAGATACTGCCAGGGGATTTTAAGGCATAGGAAGCTATGCCCCCAACTAAGCAGGTACCTAGCAAAGGCTCCAAGAGAAAGGGCCATTTGCTTAGAGAGGCTTTATAGCTCTTCATTTTCTTCTAGTATTGACACCATCATTGCAACAGTTGATGTAATGATATTTTCCACCTCAAAATACAAAGAACCTGACAGTTCTACTCTGAAAGTAGCCAGAAAAGGAGTTTTGCATCTACAAGTCAGGACTTTTGTTCGAGGTGGACTCAACAGATGATGGCAGGCAATTTTGTGAGAATACCTGCATTCCAGCACCCCACCCCACACCCCTCACCCCAGACTGTGAAGAGAAGAGGCATCAACATGTCATCTATGTAAGAAAGCACCAGACTAGGTACTTTAGGATATTAGGTTGAACCACACGAAATTGCCATTTTTGTTATTTTTCTCTCTACAGCCTTGTGAGGTAGATATTACTATCCCAGTTTGCAGATGAAGAAACATGGCCCAAAAAGGTTAAACAGCCTCTGCAAGGCCACACAGCTCACCTGTGCAAAAGCACAGGTCTGAGTGCAAGTCTTCCAGCTCTGAGTGCAGTACTTTCTCCCACACCCCAGTGCCACAGAAGACAGGCTGAAAAGACCCAGCCTTCTGGAAGTGGCCAGTTGCTCCAAAAGCCTCCAAATGATCCCGGCCTGTGTTCTGGAGGCAATCTAGTATCCAACCTTGAGATAAATCAAAACTAAATCTGAAAGCACTGCTTCCTCAGCTTGTCCCACTTCCCTCCTTACTACCACACACTGCCTCTAGGATAGGCAAGTCTGCTGTCCATCATTTTGGGTCCCAGATAACACCTGTGGCCCTGCAAACAAATGGACAATCTAAGCGAAAGAGCCTGGTTTTTCCTCTGTGCTAAAGAGGCATAAACACCTGGAGGGACTGATGAGCTTCAGTGGGGAAATTCTGATTTGAGATTTTTTAAAGGCCCAGAGAATCTATTCTGTGTAATAGAGAAATAGTGTGTGTGATATCTTAATAAGAGTTATCTTTTTTTTTAAGCCATCAGCCTTGATTGAAAAAGACTGCCAAATCATCCACTAAAAAACCATTTTCATTCAGCTTTCTTGTTTAAATTGGTTGGCCATCTGTTTCTAGGAGAAATTGAAAAGGCAGAATGTCAAACAAAGGTCATGACTCAGAAGCTCTTTCAAAGTGCCCTTGAGCAAATCCTTTAACCTTTTTGGGCCTTATGCCCATGTCTGAGATGAGAAGAGTAATCATGTTGTTTATTTATCTAACAGATATTTGTTGAGCATCTACTGTGAGCCAATCCCAACCCCACTGGGAGGCTTCTAGAGTTTATCTGGTTGTTATTAAAAAATAATTTGTGCTTATGAAATACCATGTCAGTAACTACCACAATGTTAAATGTACATCTTTAACCCACTTCCAGGACTGTCCTACAGAAATACTTGCACATATGTACAAAGATTACACACGGGCTGTCTATTACAGCATTATTTGTAATGGCAAAAAAACTGTAGACAGTCAATGTCAGGAATGCCATTAATCAATTAAAAAGGATGGAAAAAGTCTCTGACATATTAAAAAGGGAGGGGAAGCACATTTTAAAAAGTACATATACACGTGCCCCTTTATATAAACCAAAAAAAGGCTTTTGATTGGGTATATATATTCATAAATGCAAAGAAAAAGGTCTGAAACGCCAAACGATCAACAGTGGTTACTTCTAGGAAGGTAAGTGGGTGGGAGGGGCTTTCACTTTTTACTCTCTATATATTATATTGTTGGAATATTTTACAGCAAGATTCTATGACTTTTTTTATTTCGAAAAATAATTTAAAATTTGTAAATGCTTAGAAATTGACCAGTAAGGACAAACAAACAGGACAAGTTTAATTCAGGCTTTAGACTCTGCTAATTCTTAGACTGATTTTGTTTATCTCTGAGAATGAAGTTGAAGTGAGATGCTTATGGATCCTCACAACTTGAGATAACCCTGAGGACTCCAGGGAGGAAAAGGTTATAGGGAGAAAATAACACATTGCAAAGATGTTTACAGAAGAGGCCACTCTGCTCTTACAGGCCCCTTGGGGCTCCTTCTTTGTAACTCCTCAAAGAGAGGAAAGTGAGAAAAAGAGGTGAGGTGTGGGTGCATCCCCTGGATGAAAAGTTCTTGTTGCTCCTTGTTCTGAAAGAAAGGAAGCCTTTGGAAGATGCTTTCACAAGGTGCCCAGCTCTGAGTCAGCGCATTGTTGAACAGGACTAGGTCCGCCAAGAGGAAATGTCCAGTGACTAACCCCATCACTGCTCTGGGGCTTACTGTAGTCAAAAGGATGTTGGCTCAGGAGGGTGGGAGTAATAAAAAAGTGTGAAGACTCACCCTTTCTGAAGAACGTTGGGAAGTTAATGAAGCAACTGGCTGAGCATTGACAAACATGGAGGGCAGGAATGCTGCCACCAGCAGAAAGAGAGCCATTGTCCTGTCACCCTGACTCTTCCTTGCTTCTCACACAGAGGGGGCTACGGCCAGTGAATACAAAGCTCTGATGACTGAGCTCAAGATCTTGACTCACATTGGCCATCACCTGAACGTAGTCAACCTGCTGGGAGCCTGCACCAAGCAAGGAGGTAATTGGAAATGGGGCCACTCTATCTCCCAGTTCACATGCTAAGAGCGCAGCTCTGTGACAGACAGCTTTCTCCCACCCCCGTTTCTCCTCACCTCCTGGAAAATGCCCTCTCAATAGACTCAGACGAAACAGTTTGTCCATTTACGGAAGGGTGCTTCCATTCTAGAAATACCTTCCCTGGACAGTTAACTTAAAGGTTCTGAAAAGGGCTCCCTTTTAGATCTCCTTGCACAGAATGAGGTCAAGTGAAGGGTGTTTTTGTCTCAGGATGACTTAGAAGGAGTGTGACAGAGCTAAGGTAAAAGCATAGAAGCTTGAGTCTTATTTGAAGATTCACCTAAAGGAATGAATCACTGCTGGTGGGATGCCAGGAGGAGGAGATATGGGGAACAACCAAGGTCCCCAGGCCTCCCCAGCCCGGAGTTTCTTTCTCCACCCACTGCCACTCCCAGCAGGTAGGTCTTCCCCGACCACCCTTCAGCTCTACGACCTTTAGTGAGCTCAGAAAACATTTATATGCACAGGCCCTTTCCCTTCATACAAGCCTCACCCACTGGGGCAAACGTCAGGGACAGGGCTATGCTATGGATTAGGGCTCTGACATGTTCTCGAAGACTTTTCTAGCCTCCCCTATGGCAAGGTTAGTGCTTGGGTGTAGATGTCTGACCACTGCTTGAGCCAGAAAGAAAGGTTCAAAGGGCCTGTGCATATAAATGTTTTCTGAGTTCAGCAAAGGTAGTAGAGCTGAAGGGTGGTCGCAGAAGACCTTCCTGTTGGGAGCGGCAGCGGGAGGAGAAAGAAGCTACCGGCTGGGGGGGCCTGGGGATCCAGACGCAGCCTGCCTGCTTCTCCATTACCCCCGAGTATTGACAAGTGATAAGCTCTTTCCCAAATTCTCTGCCTCAGCAACCTTATTCTGTTTGCCTCAACTTTGCCCCGTAAAACTGGCCAGGGCTAATCGCAAACCCCACCTCCGTCCGCGCCTCCGAGCTGCCCGTCCGTGGCTTCAGGCTGGAAGCCCATCCCGAGGGCGAGGCCTGGTGTACCCCAGGCAGGCGCCCGAGATCCTCCCAGTCCTCCGCGCTGGTGGGGAGACCGACAACGGCTGGAAGCAACTTCCCGTTCTGTAACCCTGAGGGAAGAGCACGTGCTGTCAGGGTGTCCAATACACATTTTTAAACCCAGGAAAGCCCTGTTAGACAGAGCAAAACCATTCTACCGAGAAGAGCTTGGCCTCTGCACGCCTCGTAGCGGAACCAGGGCACTAGGGTCCCCCGCACTACAAATCCGCGCAGCCCCAGCACGCTCGTTCCCAGGATGCCCTGGTGCAGCAGTCCACGGAAGCGGCTCTGGGCTCGCGCCCACTTTGACCCGGAACTGGAAGTTGTCCTTCCGCTGCATGTCTTGGCCTCGCCCCGGCGTGTGGTGGGAGTGCTGGGCAGGCGATGTGGCAGCTGAGGGGACTCAGTGCAGCAGAAGAGGCCTTTAGAGCACCCCATGGGACCCACAGTGCAGCTTGGTTTTCCTTCCTTCCCAGCCTTCATGCTTCTTGTTGACCAGGCGTCGGCAACCCCCCGCCAGCCAGCCTGTGAACTTAAAATGGTTTGACGTTTTAAATAGTTGGGGGGAAAAAATCAAAAGAAGTAGAATATTTCATGGCATGTGAAAATTACATGAAATTCAAATTTCTGTGTTCATAGTTTTATTGGTGCGTAGCCACTCATTTGGTTGTGGTGTTGTCTGTGCCTCCTTTCATGCTACAAATGCACAATTGAGTAGTTGTATGGCCTCCAAAGCCTGAAATATTTACTGTCTGGTCCTTTACAAAAAACTTTGCTGACCCCTGCCTTAGACCTTCTTACAAGCCCCAAGGCAAGCTGTTCAGACGCTCGCAGGCAGCCTGCTGCTGGGGAGAGACAGCCCAGACCAAACCAGCCTGTTCTTTGCACGGGGAGGGAGGAGCTGCTTATTAGTCCTGGGGCTCAGGCCTGCCTGGTAGTGTAGCGGTTAAGTTCACCCGCTCCACTTCAGTGGCCAGGTTTCCCTGCTTCAGATCCTGGGCACCAACCTACACACTGCCCAGCAAGCCATGCTGTGGCGGTGTCCTGCATGGAGAACCAGGGCTTGCAACTAGGATATACAACTATGTACTGGGGCTTTGGGGAGAAAAAAATAGAGGAAGATTGGCAACAGATGTTAGCGCAGGGCCAATCTTCAAAAAAACCCACAAACAATCCTGGGATTGGTGTGACAGTGTCCCGAGGCCCCTCTGCTAGCCTAGGTCTGGCTAACAGGTGGAGAGGGTGGCTGGCAGTGACAGGCTTTTGGCTGGCTTTTGCCCACCCCACTTCTGGAGGTTCTTTTTCTCTTTCAACTTCTGCTCTTTTTCTTCCTTCTGCTTCTCCCCCAATTACCCACCCCTAATTGTCTCCTATTCTTTTTCTATTTTTTAAACCCCTTCTTGCCTTAACTTGAAAAAGAAATCTGTCATCCCTAAGTTGCATCCCTAGGCACTGCTAATATAAAGACAGGCTGGCTGGAGGTTTCTCAGGCAGACTGAAGGCTGGCTAATGGTTGACTGGCTTGGTGTGGCTGAGCATATGCTGTTTTGGCTGCAGGGCCTCTGATGGTGATTGTTGAATATTGCAAATATGGAAATCTATCCAACTACCTCAAGAGTAAACGAGACTCATTCTTTCTCAACAAGGTAAGGAACTTAAGGTTTGGGGTTTGGAGGTTTTTAAAGACAGCAAAGAGTTTCCATTTAGGCTATAGCAGCATAAAGCAAGAGAAACCTAGATTTTTCCATTAATGAATAAGCTTAAAACTCAATCTCAGCTGCTTTTTCCTCCTTTTTAATTTTTTCCATCCATGCTGATATATCACATTGTTTGGGGAGATAGCACAGAGAACATTTGGTTCCAGTGTATACAGTGATAATTAGGGGTTAAAATTTACTAGCCTAAATACCTGTCAAATAATTTTGATAATTTTATTTCTCTCTCTCTTTCCATATATACACAGACATGCACAGGTCATGTACTCATTTCTTAAAAGAAAATGATAGTAAGTATAATTGTCTCCATTTATTAGATTACAGAAGTTAAGGACTCAACCAACTGAGTGACTTTACAGTCAACAATAAACCAGTGATGGGGCCAGAGGAATAATTTTCTTCCCTTCCTCCTGCTCTTTCACCCACTTCATCACACCCTCACGATCCACGTCAACCCTACACACACTGAACCAGCCTTACCCACTAAAATAAAGCTGTGTAATAAAAGGAACATGGGGCTCCAAGACCTGAAAGCAAACGAAGCTTAAAAGAGATTATTGAGTAGCGGAGAAAGAGTTTAGTAAAACTTTGCCAATGTGACCTATCCCACCAAGGTTGTGTCCTTTACTGGGCTAGAGGAGCTTAGGGGACAATGATTCAACATTATTAACCAATAATCTGCAGTGTTGGTACATCCACATAGTGTGGTGGTTAAGCACTCAGACTCCAGAGTCAGACTTCTGGGTTTAAATTCTCTTTCTACCACTCATGGAATTTGGGACCTTGGGCAAGTTACTCAGTCTCTCTAAGTTTCAGTTCCCTCATTTATTAAATGGCAGTAATAATAGAACTCAACTCATGGGATTGTTGAGAGAATGAAATGCAGTTAAGCTCTCAATAAATGTTAACTATCATCATCATCATTATTGACCCATCGAGATAGAAAAATCAGTTGAGTCTAACCTAGTGACACTAATCTGTATGATCTATGTGGTGGCAAAGTGTCTGACATCCAAGAATGATGCCCATCTCTGTCATGTGGGCAAGCTTCTTTGTGTGGCACACAATTAAGAACCACTGGACAGCTGGCCCATTCTCTCATCTCTCAAACTTTGATCCAACCAGAGACATGTCTTCTTCCAGACTGCCAACATACATGCAAGAACATATTTCCCCCAGTTTTAAACCATGTCCTCTAATAATTAGAATCTTGAAGCTGAAAGGGATCTTTGTGATCAGCTAGTTTATACTCTCACATTATAGATGTGCCCAGAAAAGTCAAGTGATTGGCTTGAGGATACACACCTACCAAGAGGTGATGTTAGGGGGAGAAAGAACCCAGCTCTCTTGACTCCCTTTCCAGTGCTTTTTACATGCACCACACTGGATAAGGAGCGGGGGAAACATAAGAAAAAGTGGAAAGTGGTGCCTTGGGCTGAGAGCAGTGCAAATTCCCTTCAGTCCTGAAATCCTGGACTGGCTTCAGGAAGAAGTAAGCCAGCAGAATACCCCAGGGATCTGGGCAGGATGGAACGTTTGGGTTTGTGCGTCCTTTGTTTTGAAGAGTTTGCTTCCTTCTCTGGCTATATTTAATGATTTGCCTCCCTGTTGGTGGAGCTTAGTGTTTTCGTGGAAAACACATGGCTGTATTTCGTATTTGGAACCTAAAGGAATATAAAGAGAAGATGAAGGAAGAACCAAAAGGCTAAATAGAAATGGGATATTTCATTTTCCAAATAAATTCACCAGGATCTTTAAATATTACTTGTAATAAATTCACTGGATTCTGCCAGAGTCCCAAAAGTTCAGTAAATGAACCTTTATTTAACAGAGGTAATTACCAATAAGCAAAGCTAAATATACCATTGATTGGGAGTCAGGAAGGGTGAGGGAGCTCAAGTTATGGTCCTTGGAGATGTGCCCCAGGCTGTGACTTCTGGGAGGGTCAGGAAGAAAGCTGCCCAGGGAGCATTTTCACCCAGCTGAGCCATGAGTGGGCCTGTCGAGCACTTTTCTCCCCCACCCCCTTGCCAGCATTCTCTCCCTGCTGCCTTCTGTCCTGAGAAGGGTCTCGTGAAAAATAAAATGCCAGTTCCCAAATGAGCAGAATCCAATCCAACTGCTGCAGGGAGACACGATAACAAACAGTTATGTTCTTTACCTGCTCTCAGGTAGCTCACCTGGGGTGGCAGTGGGTGTTCACTCTGAGGCCTGCCTCCCCTCCTGCAGCACAGGAAGGTCTCTTTTCAGGGGGCAGGACCCTGGTACCCTCCACACTTTCAGAGTTTGCTGCGTTGACCCTCCTGAAACTCCCTCCTCTGCCCTCTGCTTGCTCCCACTGTGCCCCCTAGTGGAGGGATCACTCCTACTTTGTGACATTTCTACGAAAAGCCAAGAAAGGATGGGGAGCCTGGTGAATCCTAGCACTGCCATACTACGCAGGTGGATCAAAGGACACCAGTGAACACCAGTCCCTTTCAGCCCCTGTTTCAGTATTGCCATCTAGCAGAGTCAACCCTCGGTACACAGTCCAGTCATGAAGCCACTGGCAGTACTAAGTTTCTACTGTCACAGTTATTAGATGAATTACTAAAGGCGATAAAAATCTTTTCTGGTTCCACACAAACGGCCAGAACCAACAACTCCTTACCTATGAGTCAAAGCATAGTAGGATGATAAAGCTTTTTAGATGAGGAAAATGAAACCCAGAAAAGTAAGGCGATTTGTCCAAGATCAATGGTCAATGGAAGAGCCATATTACAAATCCAGGCTTGGATGTCCAATCCAGGATGAAAGGCCTTTTCTACCCTTCTTAGGATCAAACTGTATCTTTGTTTTGGAGGGGAGAAAAAGAAATGTTCATGTTCCCTCTTTCCCCAAGGAAACCAGAGAAATTGATAACTACAGCCTTCTCTTATTATTCCTCATAGGGATTACAAGTGAAGCCTCAAGGTCACTGGGGCTCCAGTTCTATCATTCATATCCTCTTTCACAAGATGGCGTGTAGCATGGAAAAGTGGTTAAGGGCACAGACTGAAGTTGGCCAAACCTGGGTTCAAGCTTTGCCATTTACCAGCTGCATGTGACTGATTTCTTCACTTCTCCAAACCTATTTCTTCATGTATAGGCAACAACTACTTCATAAAACTGTTGGAAAGATTAATTGAGAAAATGTACCTAAGATTCTTAATATACTGGCTCGTATAGAGTATGCTCTCAGTAAATACCAGCTGCTATTAATGTTCCTTTATCCTACCTAAGATGCTGTCTAGAAGCCCAGTCAAGAGCAGAATAGACTTAACCCCAGGAGTAGCCAGGCGCCTAGCTGCCATAGGGCCCTTGCTACTAAACTTACTGTGCATTTTATGGAATGACATTCTCCCAGCTCAGGCAATTGACGCCTGAAAGACTAGTTTCCCCCTTGCTGTTGTGGAGCTCCCTTTCATCTGTGTTCTTCTTGGTTTGTTCAAAGGATGCAGCATTACACATGGAGCTGAAGAAAGAAAACATGGAGCCAGACCTGGAACAAGGCAAGAAACAAAGACTAGATAGTGTCACCAGCAGTGAGAGCTTTGCAAGCTCCGGGTTTCAGGAAGATAAAAGTCTGAGTGATGTTGAGGAAGAGGAGGGTAGGTATTAATTCCTTCCTGTCCTACAGTCTGAGATATTTTTACAACATACTGTGCATCTCTGAAATTTTTTTCTTATTTATCACCCTAATAAACATCCGTGGGAGACTCGAAGGGTAATGTCCTGAGGAGATAAGATTTGAATTAAGATTATTTACAGAGTTACTAATTTTGACAGGGAACCGTACAGTTGTCTCCCTTCAGGCCTTTTTGTCTTAATGGATCATCCGCCTCCCTCCGTGCTTGGGTGAAATGGGCTGGAGGCCTGGAAAAATCTCTGATATTCATGTTGAATCTCAAATGCTCTTGAAAATGAACTCTGATCTACTTGTTGGTTTGTTTTATGTTTTGCTAACATTGTTCCAATAAACTGGGATTTGGTGGAATAGCAAGAACCGTTACAAACAGTTAGGGTTTTAATGCTTTCCAGACTCTGACGATTTCTGCAAGCAGCCCATCACTATGGAGGACCTGATTTCTTACAGTTTTCAAGTGGCCAGAGGCATGGAGTTTCTGTCTTCCAGAAAGGTCAGCCTTGCTCTCGACTGCTCCTCTTTGCCAAGCCTGGACATGTGGGCATTCACATGAACAAACACACACCTTTGCTGTAAATCCACTTTTTCTAGTATTTATTTGTACTTCTGTCCTTAAATGTAGAGTAAACATCACAACAAATGCCTTAATTTGTCCTCATATGAGTGAGGAGTTTTGAGAAGAATGAGTCCTGGATACCAGTGGGTAGAACTTAATTCTAGGGGGAACCTCACCAGGTTTCCAACAGAGAAATCTGACAACCATTCTCCATACTGCCCTCTGGCACATCTTCAGAACTGGTCAGAAGCTCAGAAGACACGACTTCACAGGAGGTCTTCTGTTAACACGCACATGTGGAGCCCTCCCACAAAACTGCAGCTTGCCCATGATCTGATCTCAGCAGCTTAGGATAAAAGGTTGTGGGAAGTTTTGCTCCCTGGTGGAACTCAATTGCCAGTTTCACTTACCAGAATGCTGTCCTGCAAAAGAGTAGCAAAGTAGGTTCAGGGCATTTCTTGCCTTTTGGGCCTCACGGGGCCTATATTTGTAAAGAAGTGCTTCATGTCCATGATGACTCCATGTGCACTGGGAGTCGCTTCCTTCATGTAAAGGAAGCATGTGAAGTGGATCCTCGAATTAAGAAGAATAATGACACTGAGAAGGCACAGGAAGTTAGTTGGTTACATTAAGGAAACACATTGATTATGCAACTGTTTTATTATAGTGCATTCATCGGGACCTGGCAGCACGAAATATTCTTTTATCTGAGAACAATGTGGTGAAGATTTGCGATTTTGGCCTTGCCCGGGATATTTATAAGAACCCCGATTATGTGAGAAAAGGAGATGTAAGTCAGTCTGATGTTTATTTGACTTGTTTATACCCTATCATTTTTAAATCACAGACCGAAGCCCTTGCTAAATATTTACACTTTTTCAGCAGTGGTCCCTGAAAACCATTATGTGCTTTCTGTGAAGACAAGCAGTCTAGATGGGCTGTGTTCCAGAGAGCCCTTGCGTGAGGTTCAGAAAAGCCACTGTCTCCTGATTCTGTTCTTCCCTAGTTCCTGGCTTGGTACTTGTCATTTGGGCAGTGCTGCCTGAGATTGTTAACCTGAGAATTGTTTAGTGGAGCCCTGGTGAAACCAAATCATCACCTCCCTTTGACTCCTGTGGGAGTTCCCTGTACCACTGGAAAGAACAGCCTGGACTCTTTCCCTCAAATAATTGATTCAGCAGGTGTATGTATCTCAGGAAAGGGTGGGGGAGGGTATTAGTATTATCTCACTAGAGAGAAAATTGTTTACCTCCCATGTCTGCCTTCCATGCCTAGCGTCTCCCTGCTGGCTCACACTGGCTTCTCTTCTCTGCTTGTTTTTGGACATGGTGTTTTCATTTTTGTGGGTGACCTCCCATGTCCTCTCTTTTCCGGCCCATACCCTGAGGGCTTAAGCCTCTGTTTGAGCCCTGACCAATACTCTGCAGTAGTGGTTCTCAAACTTTAGTGAGCGTACGGATCACCTGGAGGGTTTATTAAACTACAGGTTGCTGGGCCCCACCCCCAGAGATTTTGATTCAGCAACTGGTGGGTGGGGCCTGGGCACTTGCCTTTCTAACAAGTTTCTAGGTGCTGCTGACATAGCTGGTCCCAGCACTGTACTATGAGAACTACTGTTCCATAGTCCCTTTTTTTAACAGGAAAAAAAAAAAAACCAACAAACTTTCCTCAGGAGCCCTGATTTGTAAAGATGGCATCTACCTATGTCAGTCTGTCCTTTTCTGTCCATCTATGTCTCTCTTTCAGCCTCTCCCTGCCCCTCCCACTCCTATTTTTCTCTTTGTCTCTCTGTTATCCCATACTTCCTGTCAATTCCCGTCCATCTAAAGTGGCAAGGCCTAACTCACTGGGACTCCTGCTATCTAGAAGAAAAGGACATTTTGTCTGCATGCTTGAAAGCCAGCCATTTGGTTTCCTAAATACTGTCTTATCGCTTTCCTTCTTTTCAATGCTTTTGCCCACTCCCCATAATTCAATGACTTTTAAAATCCTGTCTTTTTATATAAGGATAACTTTCAAAATCCTCCTTCTTAAGAAAAATTCCTGGAAATCATCGATTTTCAGGATGCCTTCTAATTCAGATCACTCTTCCAGGTCCCTGTGGAGTGCAAGCTTTTTTGGGGAGGATTTCTTACAGGGTCATAGAGTTAGGACTTGCTGGACACATATGAGGGGCTTACTAAACATTTATTGCCTTCATAGGAATTGGTATAGCACACAGCTCTCTTTTAGTGTAACACTGCATGCCATGAGAGTTTTCTCCATGTTACAAAACTGTGGCTGCTCTAGGAACTGATTTATGGGCCAAGTGGTATCTGGGAGGTGACCCCATGGACACTTGGGTTGAATGTGCTTTGTTTTCATGTCCTTCTGCTCAAGGCCCCCTTGCCCTTTTCTAGACTCGACTTCCTCTGAAATGGATGGCTCCTGAATCTATCTTTGACAAAATCTACAGCACCAAGAGTGATGTGTGGTCTTATGGAGTTCTGCTATGGGAAATCTTCTCCTTAGGTAAATTTGGGGGAAGGAAGACATCAAATAGCCCAGAACCAAATGTCTGCATCCTCCACTGAGTGTCCTTTAGATAGATACAACCTTTAAATCAGCACCTGAAAGAATTAAAAATCCTTAAAGAGGCATGGGTCCATGAAGAATCTCAGATGAGAAATAGGGCGTGTATGTGTGCCCTGACCTTTACAGTACATTCTTACAGACGGTTTATATGAACATGAACAAGGTCAGACTAGTATAAAATCAGAAGTCAGGCTTATCTTCAGCCAATCTGGCTGCTCCTTTCTCTGTCCTTTGCTCCCTTCATCTAATTCCTCACACACCCCAATTCTTAATGTTCATCCCTCTTCCCTCCCTGCATCAGCCCACCCCCTTGGAATTTCTTAGGAAAGGCCCCAACCAGCACAGCTCAACCAGTGTTAGAAATAGGAAGCCTTTCTGTTGCCTCTGATCTGAGCACAGCTCGTCATGGACACTAGTTTAAGCCAGATGAACAATAGGAACACTGGTTATATTTATTCTGCTTCCAATAACATCCACTGTGGGTGGCTAGAAACCTTGTTCAATGCCCCAAGCACACAGATGTGCACAGAGCCCACATCTGCTTGCAGACGCATATTGATGCTCTGAGGCCTCCCAAATGTGGGGTCTAGCCAAGAGTCTTTTGAACTTTGCCAAAAATTTGACTTTCAGAGCAAATAAAAGTCACCCAGTAACATCCCTGGTTTCCTGTAATGTGTGAAAATCATTCCCCTGCTTTCGATGACAGGCACCTGTTGCTTCCAGTCTTTGAAAGCAGCTTGGCGGCCACAGTGGCCTCACAGTGACACACTGCCAGCACTGCACGCCTCCCAGCTGCTTCCTACCAGCAGTAATCACTAGAAAGTTCAGACAAACAAATACTAAGATAGACTAGGTTTGAGGTCTGGAAAAGAGCAGATTTGGTAGACCTTGCTTACCCCTACCCCCCAGCCAAGAATCCTCCTAAAATGAAAGGTTACGTTGATATCCTGGACAGTAAAACTGGCAAAAGGCAAAGTCTAGGCCCCTCTGGCACCCTCTAGTCCACAGACTTCTACCTACGGGCAACCCCACCGACACCATTCAGCCTAGTTCTGGAGCTCAAGGTCCCCCTTTTCCCTCAGGCCCATCATAGCAACTGGTCCTCAGTGCCATGAGAAGTTTGCAAGAAAGTAGTGAATTAAAATCATCCTTGCTGAGATGTGAAGATCCACAAGTAAACTATTCCAAGTCTACCAGCTTTTTAAAAAGAAGTTCATTAACCCAAGGAATGAGTCTCTAAATGATGGGATTTCTTTAGAGTTCCTTGTGGGGAGAGGGAAGAGACTCTTCAGATGGCACTCTTTCTCCTGACCAAACAGACTAGCCCTAGGGATGACCTGTGGGCTCAGCCACCCAGCATCAGGGGACCAAGCATGTGTCACTAGCAAGATTTGCTGAGCTTCTCTGTGGGTTGTGCTGTACAGTGAGATTGATTCCAATCAGTGGAAATTTATTACAAAAATGTCAGTTTAACAGGAGGAAACAAACACTGAATTGCCCCATCATGGTCTGTTGTACCCCGAAGCTATAATGTGCCCTTTGTTTTCTCACGTTGCCTCGTACAGGTGGGTCTCCATACCCAGGAGTACAAATGGATGAGGACTTCTGCAGTCGCCTGAAGGAAGGCATGAGGATGAGGGCTCCCGAATACGCAACTCCTGAAATGTGAGCCCTTGGCTTCCTCCATCCCCATCTGACAGCTCTCTTCCTACCAGGACACCTCAGAAAGGGGATGTTTTGTTGATTTTTGGAATCCCAGTCCTGGAAGATGCAAAGAGTCCTCCTTTTCTTCATGGATGCCCCTGCTTAGCCCCTGTTGGCCCCAGATGTGCTGGGAGTATTTTCCAGAAGTGGGGCACACTGTCCTTGATCCATCCCTAACTATTTCCTCTCTTGACCACTGACCTCAAGGCCTCAATCTGGGAACTGAAGTTAGAAGTTCAGTTTCTAGGTATGAATCCAGGCAAACCTAACAGACTACCCGGGAACTGAATACAAGACCTGGTCGTCACTCATTTGGTGGCAGCCAAATGAGCTAAGCAGCCACAGGGACGGAGGGCTAGAAGCCACTGTTGACTAGTCCTCCATCCACACTAAAGACCAATAAGGGGGTTGGTTTGGAATGCAGGGGGAGAGGTATAGGAGAGGAAAGGGGGAAATTCCTGACTGTAGTCGTTATACTCCACAGAAGGCTACGTGGGCAATGGGCCTTCTTTAGACTCATTTTAGGAATCACCTCGGCAGCTGCCTGGAACTTCTTCTTGAGTTGGCTTCCTGCTGCGTGGTCCTGTGACTCTAGGAAGATGACAGTCTCTGTGTGAAGGCTTTCTCCATTGTACAAATGCTTGCTTGCCTCTCTTGGACACTCTTTTTTCCTGAGGCTTTCTGGATGTTTTGCACTTGGAGGCCTGAGCAGGAATGTGATGACATTTGCAGTTTTTTTGAGCTGCTGACAAGGATGTAGGCCTCCCCGAGGCGGCACCACCTTTCCTGAACTGGCAGGCGGCCCTCTCCATCCCACTCACACAATGGGGTCCTGTCAGAAGCCCTAGGATGGCCTTTGGGTAGGACTCAGAGGGAACAAAGGAAGTGTGGGCTTGGCCAAAGTGCAAGGTTGCTGTCTCTTTCCTTCATCGTCTGGAGACAAGGCTAGGTCAGATCCAGGCCTAGGACGAGGACAAGGACAGGGGACTCAGGTCTGTGAAGGCAGGGCTGGGGAGCAGGCTGAGGGCAGAGTGGGTGAGGGGACCTGTTCTTGTCAGTGTCCTTATCAGCAAAGTGCAGGGAGTTTGAGTCAAGGCCCCTTTCTGAGAGCTGGGGACAGAGCTAGATTAGTCCCCAGGACTGCGTTTGGGCTGGAGAGTGTTGAGGCATTGAGGGGTTTTAATTGCTTGGCCAGAGGGGCAAACACCAGGAGATTGGGTTTAAAATGAGATACTTTGCACTTTACGGTTTTCAAAGTGTTTCCCCCACACAGTCTCATTTGAAGTTCCCGGCAACCTTGAGGAGCAGGCAAGCAGGTATTATTTTCTGAATTTCTGAATTAGTAATAAAACTAAGCCTCTGAGAAGTACAGTGACTTGTCTTCCATCAGCTAAGTAGCAGTGGAGACAGATTTAGAAGCTGGTCCTTTGGACTCATCACCCTAGATCGCAGGGCTGTTAAATTGAGAATAGACCCCACAATCCGCAGAGTAAGTTTCTCTCTAATATACCCACTCATGCTTTGAATTAAATATACTCTTCCACTTTTCGTATAACCTGAAAATCACAAGAGTAAGTTCTCAATTACAGTAATAATTGTAGTTGTTATTAAATAACAGCATTTAGTAATATTTATTAACTGAATAGTTTAGTGCTTATTAAGTGCCAGTTTTAAGCACTTTTAACATGCATTAATTTACCTAGTGCTCATAACAACCCTATAAAGAAGGTACTATTATCATCTCCATTTTACAGATAAGAAAACCAAGGCACAGAACATCGAAGTGACTTGGCACATTCCCAATATGTTAAGCAAACCCAGTCTGAGTCCAGAGTCCACAACACCACCCCACATACCTGCAGCGTATGTTTCCAATTCTTATCCAGATTCTGGTCCAAAATAACTCTAGAGGTACAAAGTCATATCAGTTTGGACTAAAAACTCTCTCGGGCTTTATCAGACCTTCAAGTCTTTACATAACCTCTCCCAGGGAGCAATTGCACCCCACACAGCCTGTAGAGAAAAGGAGGGTTCCTCACTTCTGGGGAGGAATTATTTTAGAAATTATGAGACATAAGAAGCACCTTTGTGAAATGTTTGTTCAGAAGGCCAGAATTTAAACCTTCAGCCATTCTCAAGCATCTGAAAGTTGATAGAGTAATTTCCTCCGTGTCTGCCCCAACAGTGGGGAGGCCTGGGTGAGGAGAAAGCACAGCTCTTGGAACTGGGATTCTCTGACCTGAACTGGGCCTAATGTCGGGTGCACTTACGAGGATGGGTGATGCTTAGAAAGGAAGCTCTTCCACGGGCTCTCACCTCCCGCTTGTTTCAGGAAGGGTTGCTGGGTTGGGTGCAACTGGTGTCTCTTTACTTTATTAAACCTATTTACTTAGTGACATAAAACTGTTCAATGTTGAGTCATTGGTTCCTCGCCCAGAGCCTGTTTAATCAGATGTCTTTCAATAAGGGAATAAGGAATGAATGTTTTGATTTTTTCTTTGCCTTTGGTGTTTGCTGAAGTGAGTTGCATTGAATTTTAGGCAAGAGGAGTGGAAACTAGAAATCAGAAACCAAGAATCAAAACTTAAAAACAGCAAGTAGTTGTAGGTGGTCCCTTTGCTAGTTTCAGCAGAGAGAAATCAGGGTGAGTCCTGCTCACGGTCCCTGCATCTCCCCAACTGTTGCTTGCTCCACAGTGAAATGATGCTGGTTGACACAAGCCTGGGGCCTCTGCTTGACTGAATACTCCCTACCCTCAGGGCTCCTTTAGTTTGCCTGGCTCAAGCCTTTCTTGTGTTGGCTACCTTTTATAGATTATTTATGTATATATTTAATGTTCTTCCAGCAGCCTCCGAGAATCTGTTTATTGCTAGAGATAAAGGAGCCGTGGACGCTTGGGCTTGACTGTGGTAAGGGGGAAACAGTCCATCCTCCACCACAGCCAGTGCACTTTGGGGTGAGAGACCTCAGACTTTTGTCTAGTGACTACTTTGTCTCTGTAGTATACATTTTTCCACCTGTCTCAATAAATTAGTAAAATGTGTAAACTTATCTTAAAACGAGACCCAAATCAGATTGTGCAGACTGTCTGTTTTATGCTCACTTCAGGTCTTTGGCCACCAGCAGGCTGGCCCAGGCCGCCTGAATGGAGCGGGTGCCTTGAGTCCTGCTGGTCAGAGACAGTTAGGGACCTGGGACACTGCAGCCCCTATCCTGTGTCTCCCAGAGAGCAGGGACAACAGCCCAGACTTAGAGAGTTAGAGTTCCCTTCCTCACTCCCAGGCTCCTCGGTGTCTGTAAATTGAGCCCTAGTGCAGTGGACCTGACATTGGCCCACACAGCACACCCACCAAAGGGCACTCACAGCTCTTAGAATCCCACATCCCCTGCAACTTAGGTAAAATAGGTACAGTGGATGAAGTACAGGGGTGAGAGGGAACCAGAATCATCTTCTCAGAAGAGTCTTGACCCATAGATTTAGAAAAGGTAGGAGAATTTGCAGTTCAGATATGTGATCTTTATGAGCTCCTGTCCCTTAATCAAAGACTTAGGATATCTACTTGCTGGGTACTTGTCAGAAAGTAGAACTTCAATTCCACCACCCAGCTATTAAGAGAGCTTGCTTTTGAAGATCACTGCCCATGGAGTGTGTCTGAAGACCCCATGGTGCCACCATTCCCCTGGGTGCCTAGAATTTTTATCCTTGGGTTAAATCAGAACCCTGGGTCACATACACCTGGACCACACTATTTTACCTTTCAGAATTGTTTTTACCGTATGGTTTTTTTTTTTTTTTTTTTTTTTTTTTTTTTTGCTGTTAAGGCTTTGGCCAACATTGAAAGACCATACACAAGACAGTCCCATAAAGTCACTGTTGCCTGGATGGGGATGATGTTATTGAGAGGTGTCTGGGAGAACTTCCTTTCAGATTTCAGTTCCAGGAATAGCCACACTTCTTCTGAGTAACTGGTTCTTAACTCTTGGCTTATGTGTATCATACACTTGGTTATTCCTTCTTTTCACCAGCTGCCTGGAAGCTTAGAGCATTGCCTCTATCAATACTCAGAATCATGATATAAATTTTGTTTATTAACTTTCACCTCTTTTCTTATCTTTATTTTACCTTCCTCATAATCTTCTCTCTTTTTTTTAACCTTCCTATATTTTTACTGTCTTTGCCACCTCATATACTTTGAAACAAAATAGGGATATACTTAATAGACACTTGGAGCTGTTGGTGCAGCCTGAAAGCGCACATCTGAGAAGTGGCAGAGGCCGGTTGGGTACTGGAGTTTCTCAGGCTTTTCCTAGCAACACCCTAGCAACAAGTAGTGTCTGCAGAATTCATGGAAGGAGCAGTGCTCTCTCTCCCCAGAGGCCAATCTGACTTCCTTCAGCAAATATTTATTGAGTGATTATATGCCAGGCCCTGGGCTAGGTGAGGAACATGGAGATGAGGTCCCTGCCCCCATAGTGCTTACAACTGCATTCGGACCAGTTCCAAATTCGAGCCCATTCAGATTTTGGTTCAACTTGATCAACGTCCTCTCTAGCCCAGATGATCTTATGATAGAAGAGATTACTTATGGTAAACATCTCTTGAGGAGAGCAAAGAACCAAAATAGAATAAATCCTTAAGCAGCGTGTGTACAGACCTCTGGCAAGCATTTTGCAGTCAGAAGGGCGGAACAGACCTGCGCTCCCTGCAGACGTGACCAAGAGAGGAGCCCACTGCCTTGACATCCAAAATGTCAGAGGAGAAGAATCACAGAGGAACCCTATTGACATTTAAATCCCAGGACAAGATTTGCTTTCTGTAATATTAAGACAAACATTTTCATATCCAGAAGCTCAGCCTGTACTTTTGCCTTGAGTGGTGGAGGCCAGTATGTAATGGCAGCTGTGAAATGCTGAGGGAGAAAAGAATCAGCCACATGCAAGAAACTGGCACACAGCCCAAGGAACTGCTCACACTCTGTGTGGACTTCCACCTCGTGGAAGTGACATGGGTTGTGTGCACAGTGCCTTCTCCACCAGTCTCCGCTGCCAAGCTCAATAATGGAACTGTGAAGACTTGGAAATACCACGTGCTAATTAAGAAGCCCACGCCAACCTTCATTACAGCCCGAGGATGTAATAAGTACTGTGTTAACTTTTTACCTTTAAGGACGTTGTCCTGCTTTGACAGTGAGTCGGGGAGTACTACACATCATATCTAACTGCAAGTGAATAGTGGTGTTTCCTCTCCAAAAAGCTCGGCTCTGTTCACAGAAGAACTCACACTTTCCATTCTGCAGACACCACAGGCACTCCAAAGAACTTGGGTCGTGATGGGCTCCGGAGGGTTGTTTTGTTAGTCTCCCTTGCAGATGGGTTTTCTACTACCAGCAGTACCTGGCCCAGACAGCCTTTTATGTGTTGGTGCTGCATACCCAAATCTAAGAATGAAGGCAAATAGCACATACTACAAAAAGCATCATCTTTATATGTATGACAACACCCATCGCATTGCGGGTAGGTAAGGCAATCCCTGTAATTACTACTGCTCTCCAGCTATTTCTATTGTGCTTTCACCAACAGCTATCAGATCATGTTGGACTGCTGGCACAAAGACCCAAAAGAAAGGCCAAGATTTGCAGAACTTGTGGAAAAACTAGGCGATTTGCTTCAAGCAAATGTACAACAGGTAAAGCTAAATTTATCTAGAATATCAGTAGGCCAAATGCCTTTGAATGTAAGTCAAGGGGGTGTTTTATTTGCCTATTGTTATTTTCATTGTTATTCATAGCTGAGATCAGCAGTGAGAAAAAAATGTGTGTGTGTGTATGTATATGTATGATATGTATCCAGAATTATCTCCCTAAAACACAACCAAGATTGTGGAAATGACATAGTTGAAGCTGAGATAATGTTTCACAGAAATTGGTAGAGGTAGAAATTCTGCAATTATAGCTCCATCTTTGGTGTTTTAGGATGGTAAAGATTATATCCCACTAAATGCCATACTGACAAGAAATAGTGGGTTTACATACTCAACTCCTGCCTTCTCTGAGGACTTCTTCAAGGAAGATATTTCTGCTCCGAAGTTTAATTCAGCAAGTTCTGATAATGTCAGGTAAGATTTCTTTCTTTCTCCAACTTTATATTATAAAATTTTCAAACATACAAAAAAAAGCCCACCTCTTAAATTCAACCATAGTCAACATTTGGCTGTTTTGTCTGTATACTCTCTATGTGTGTGTGTGTATTTTTATTTTTCCCGGACCATTTGAAAGAGAACTTAAGGAATTATTACAGTTTACCCCTAAATACTTTGATATACTTCTTATAGGAAGGACATCCTCCTGTGTAATCACACCAAAATTGTCACACCAAAGAAACTAAGTCCTTATTATTAAATATCCACACTTCCATAATTTTCCCCAGATGTCTTTAATACCATTTTTAAAACAAGCAGGATCCAGGGGCCAGCCCTGTGGCCCAGTGGTTGACTTCGCACCCTGCGCTTCGGTGGCCAAGGGTTTCGCCGGTTCGGATCCTGGTCGCAGACATGGCAGAGCTCGTCAGGCTGAGGAGGCGTCCCACATAGCACAGCTAGAAGGACCCACAACTAGAATACACAACTATGTATTGAGGAGCTTTGGGGAGAAGAAGGAAAAATTTAAAAAACCGAAAAACAAGCAGGATCCAATCAAGCATAGCACGCTGCATTTTCTTTAGTTTCTTTAGTCTATGTTATTCTAGAATAATTCCTCCATCCTTTTTTTTCAATGACATTGACTTTTTTCATGAGATCTTAGATAAAATGAAACAAACTGGATGTTTTTCTTACCTCACGAACTAACATATCTCTCATTACTGCAGAGGAAACTGGAGAAGGGGTAAGGGAAGAAATATCTATTGAGTGTCTCCGCTGGGCACTGGGTGGGGGTCAGCACTTTAATATTAATGGTCACACGTGTATCACACATCAGTACTAACGGTTATATGTGTATCACACACATCATTACTCATGGTTACACGTTTCACACACATTCGGTACTAATGCTTACACAGACATATGCTGTGTGTCGTCTGACACTGTGCTAGGCTCTTTGCACACATCAACCTCTTTAATCAAAACATCCTACGAAGTAAATATTATTCCTGTTATACAAATGGAGACATTAAGCCTCCATGGAGGATAACTGCCAAAATTGTGTGCCTAGAAAGTGGCAGAATCAATAAGAGTTTCTAACCCAGGCGTTCTGACACTCCCTCCCTGTTCTCATAGAGTCAGGACTCCGTTTTTTAGGACTTTTAGACTATTCTTCAAGCATCTTCATCTGGAGGAGGCACAACCCTATGACTTTGACTTCAGTTTAGCCAAACTTGTCAGATGGCCGGGGGTGGCATGGGGAGGAGCTGCCACAGTCTGCAAAGACTGATAGCGGTCTGTGATAGGCCTAGGAGTAGCCCATTGGCCGGCGCAGACCTATGGTAATGGGTTACAGGTCCCTAGCACTGCTCATACGTCACAACCAGCCCAAGAGGCTGAAACACATGAGTCATCCATTTTTTAAAGATGAGAAAACTGGTTTGGACTAAATAAATTAGCAGGGTCTGATTGGGTCAGAGATGGGGGAGGGAAGTGTCAAAGTTTTTTGAGCCCTTCCAGTGTGTGGCTTAGCCTTAGGCCCAATAGGGAGCTTCCCTAAGAAATTGGGCCTTGCGGATGGTGACAAGTATCAGACTGAGAAACTCAATCAATATGTGAACTTGCTTTATGAGTAACCATATGGTAGATAGCTCTGATGGTCCTTCCTAATTGTCAACGAAAGGTCAGTAGGTAGTTATGGGGAAATCACACAAATACTACCCATTCTTCCAATCTGTAATCACAGAACAGAATATGCAAGACTAGCCCTAGTACTTGACTATGCCATTAAATCAGCTGTGTGACCTTAACAGGTTATTCCACTTGTCTTCTCATATCCTTTTAGAAGTAGGCAGCTATTCATGATAAGGTCATATCGCTTCTCTGGGCATCATTTCTCTCCTTTGTAATGTATGGTGTTTAGACCAGATGATGACTCAGATCTCTTCTAGGCCTGACATTTTCTGATTCCACAAGGGACCAGAGGCCTAACCACTCCTGAGTTTTTCAAGGATCCCTCTGGGGTTTTGCTTAAAACTATGCAATGTGGATTAACCACATGGGAGGAAGTAGCCTCCCTGTCAGGATTCCTGGGAGAGCACAGCAGGAGCATTTCAGCTTCAGAAGGAGGGAGATGATTCCTTCTGATGCTTTCGTTCATCATAGGCGGGATACAGTGCCCATGGTCTCCTGATTAATCAAAGCTGGATGCATTTTCCTGTCTTGATTATTCTTTCTGCCTTGTCATTAGATACGTAAATGCTTTCAATTTCATGAGCTTGGAAAGAATCAAAACCTTTGAAGAACTTTCACCAGATGCCCCTTCCATGCTTGATGTAAGTAATGGAATAAGCCTACTCAGTGCACCCTGGCAGGATTCTTTGCCAGACGCCATTCAAACACAACTCCAGTATTCTGGTGACTCTTGGTCAATGGGGGGCCAGTAATTGGTGGTGACTGAAATGACAATTTCTGGGGGACTGACCACAAGGCTTAGCTATACAGAGCTAATTTGAAAGTAGATAATTCCATAGTTTGAAGATGGCCCAGAATTCACTCCACAGGTCCACATCTTTGCCTGGTCGTAATTTAGTCTCTTAGGAAATCTCACTGTGTGTTTCTAAGCTTCTTGACTATCAATGATGGAAACTTGCTTTCAGAGTAATAGAGGAACTCAAAGCTGTGTAAGTGGCTTGGCCTTCATGATGTAACAGAGAGCTCTCTCTTAAGAGCAGCCTTAGAAATCCTGGAAGAAGTCTACCTAGGCCTTATGCTCCTTGCCACTAAGGTTCTGGAGGCTGAACAGCCATGTTCCTACCCAGCCACAATGGGAGAAACAATCAAGTACTGCCTGGCAAACAAGAGGCCTCAACCAGCTTGTCTCTTTAAAGATCTGGGGTTGAGAGAATAAAGAGAGGAGGGGAGAGCTGGGCAAGAGTGCATCTCTGGTGTCACAGACCCTCACACTCAAAATGTAATCTCCAGGCAAGCACTGTTGCTGCTAAGTGGGCTAGACATGCCAAATCTCAGGACCCACCCACGCTCAGTGAGTCAGACTCTGCATTGTCACAAGATCCCCAGGAAATTCATGTGCAATTTAAATTTGAAAAGTGCTGGTGCTGCCCGTGTCTCATAAATGGCCTGGAAAACCAACTGCAGTGTGAAGGTGATGACGGAACAGTGTGGCCTTGAGACATAGCACTTGTTAGTGCCATCGAGTCAACTCCGATTCCTAGTGACCCTGTGGACAGCAGAGTGGAACCCTGCCTGGTCTTTTTGCGCCGTCCGCTCACCTTCTGGCGCTACATCAGACAGTGCTCCGCTGCTACTCACAGGGTTTTCATGGCCAGTTTTTCAGAAGTGGGTGCCAGGTCCTTCTTCCTAGTTTGTCTTTGTCTGGAAGCTCTGCTGAAACCTGTCCCCCATGGGTGACCCAGCTGGTATTTGAAATCCCAGTGGCACAGCTTTCAGCCTCACAGCAACATGCAATATGACAACCGACAGATGGGTGATAAAGAGGAAAAGATGATTTAAACATTTAGAAACATTACAAATAAGCTCGAGAATACAACGGTAAAGTAGCTGAAATTTGGTTTTGCTGCTTAGTTACACTGGTTTCTTAAGTCCAAGAAAATGATACTGGGCAGAACATGGAAGATTTCTCTCAACCTTAACCCTCCCCACCCTAATACAGTGGGGACTGTGACAGCTGCTTTGCTTGCTTGGGCTTGTTTACTGATAATTCAGGGCACGAACACAGCCCAGTGAGAGATCAAAGGGTGGTAGGAACGTAGTGCAGGATCCACTTACTAGAAATGCTGTGTTAACAGGGTAACGAGGAGTCTGCATAAAACTCAAAACTAAAGATGAATCAGTGACGAAATAGAATTGCTGGAAACCATGACCAAAGAGGGCCTGAAAATTCCATAGAACCTTCGAGAAAAAAATTAAACCATGTGTTTATAATTTCTCAGAATTTTTGCATATCGTGGCCACCAAATAACAGCATACATAGCCAGTGGTCCCCTGCTAAAATTAGTTTTAATATATTTATGAAATAATTTGCATAAAAGTTTACTATGAAAAATGTTCACCTGTTACCTGCAGTTTTCCCTTTTGCTTAAATTTATTTTATTCACCTTCAGGAAGAAGGGCCTCAAAGTCACTGGAAAAAGGCATTTCTTACAACTGACAAAGTTTAGACTTGCCAATATGGAGAAAATGCTTTGTCTTAAAAGGTGGGGATTGTGGAAAGTGAGGACAGAGCCCAGCGTGACTTCAGATGTGCGTCCCGTTAGCATCCCCCAGACTTGGTGTGAACCCCTCCGGGTCGAGAAGGGTAACCTTTTTCCTTCTTCCCCGCCAGGATTACCAGGTGGACAGCAGCACTCTGCTGGCCTCCCCGCTGCTGAAGCGCTTCACCTGGACTGAGAGCAAACCCAAGGCCTCACTAAAGATTGAGTAAGGAAGCTGGGTCTCTTCCATGATCAGTCGGTAGAGCTGGGTGCAGGAAGATGCTGGCGAGGACGGTTAATGAGGACATTGGAAGGCTACTTGCCCTCCTCAATTACAATGTTCAGGCATTGCAGAAAAGCACTTTTTTCTCCAGAAGGGCAAGAAAGAGGGCATAAAATTAGATACATGAGCATCAAGCTCTGGGACTGAAGACTAGGGTTTAAGATGAGAAACCAGGCAGAAAATTCCAGCAAAGACAGGCTGTCGAAACACATGAAGCTGCAGATGAAAAGAGCCTGATATGCGCCTCTGTGAACAGTGTGGAGACGTGCTTATGGGGTGGGCAGAGAATGCTCACCCATTATTATGCCCCGGGCTGGCAGCGTTTGTACAAGAAGGGCGACAGTGCTATTTTCCAGTCCTCAGACATGCCATCCTGAGAACCCTGCCCTTCCAAATGAAGGCTTGCTTCCTGTTTGATCCTGGCACTCCTCCCTCCAAAGTGGTCTAAACAACTGCTGTCAGAATTACTTAGGCTCTTGCCTTATACCCCGCTGGCCCTGCGCCTCACTTCAGCTTCTCTATACCGGTCTCTACCTAGGAATAGGGCTGGACAGGGAAAGGCTGGGCCTGTCAGGCATTGCTTCTTTTCCTGGTTCAAATCTCTGCCCCTGTCTCACCCAAAGGCAGAAGCTGCTCCTCTTTCATCTAAACCAGGGGTCAGCAGACTTTTTCTTAAAGGGCCAGGTGGTAAACAACTACTCAACTCTGCCATCGTGGTATAAAAGCAGCCATCAACAATATATAAGCAAGGAGATGCAGCTGTGTTCCAATAAACTCTATTTACAAAAACAGGTGGCTGCGGCCAATGAGCACATGAAAAGATGCTTAACGTCATTAGTCATCAGGGAAATGCAAATCAAAACCACAATGAGCTACCACTTCATACCCACTAGGATGGCTAGAATCAAAAAGTCAGTGTACTGCTGGTGGGAATGTAAAATGGTGCAGCCACTTTGAAAAACAGTTCTTCAAAGGGTTAAACAGAGCTACTCTGTATTCCACTCCTTAGGTATATTCCCAACAGAAACGAAAACTTATGTCACTAAAATGTGTTCACAAATGTTGATAGCAGCATTATTTATAACCACCAAAAGTAGAAACAACTCAGATGTCCATCAATTGATAGTGTATGATTCCATTTAGATGAAATGCCCAGAACAGGCAAATCCACAGAGACAGTAGAGGAGTGGTCAGCTAGGGCTGGGGGTGGGAGGTGCGGGGGAGAGGAGTGACTGGGTATACTAATGGGTGTGGGTTTGAGGGGGATGATGAAAATGTTCTAAAATTGACTGTGGTAATGGTTGCACCATCTGTGAATATACTAAAAACCACTGACCCGTACACTTTAAATAGGTGAATTGTATAGTATGTAAATTATGCCTCAATAAAACTGTCATTTAAAAAGAAACCAAAGAGGTGGCCAGCCCATGGGCTATAGTTTGCTGAGCCTGATCTAAATCAAAGGATGGCAACAAATGCCTCTAAGTGATATGGTCAGCACAAGTTATCAACCACGAGTAAACTCAAAGGGTAGGAACATTTCCAGGCAAACATCTGCATATTTATTTCCTTTTAACATTGAGTTGAGTCCCCTCGGAGTGTAGCAGCCTAGAGGACCCTGACGAGGAATGAGTAGATAAAGGGAAAAAGCAGAATACCATGCTCTTTTGTTTCCTAGTTTGGAGCGCTTCAGAAAATGGGTGGCTACTTTTACCTAGATCTTTGTGAAGAAAGGAAAACTTTGTGTCCTGTACTCTGAGACTGAAAATATACAACATGGAGCAAATGCTTGCTGTGTTAGTCCAGAAGCAGTCTAAGTAATGTGGTGCACAAGGTTTTCTCATTTTCGTCCCCGCTGTTAAAGAAATATATCAAACAAATGTGAAGGGACAAGAGCAGCTTTTTTTCTTCCTCCTGTATCTGTCTTAGGCTGGATGTAACACAGAACCCAGAAGCAAGTTCTTCACCTTCAAGCCAGCCTGCCAGAGATATACAGGCCCACAACTTGATAGACACCTGTGCTAACCTTTTTGTATCAAGCTCTATTAGTTTCTTGACCCTGGTGGCTTAAAGCAAGCAGAATTTATGCTCTTGCAGTTCCAGAGGCCAGCAGTCCAAAATTAAGGCGTAGGCCGGGCTGCGCATCCTCTGGAGACTCGGGGGAGAATCTGCTCCCTGCGTCTTTCAGCTTCCGGTGTCTCTAGGCACTCCTTGGCTTGTGGCCACATTTCTCCACTCCACCTTCACATCGCCTCCTCTTGTATCCAGTTGTGAATCACCCTCTGCCTCTCTTATATCTGTGATTGGATTTAGGGCCCACCTCGATAATTCAGGCTAAGCTCCTCCTCTGAACATCCTTAGCTTAATCAAATCTCTTGCCACATAAGGTAATATTCAATCTTTTGCCATGTAAGGTGCCATTCACAGGTCCCAGGGATTTGACATGAATATGTTTTGGGAGTGGAGCATTTTTCAGCCTCCCACAGTAGCTAACTGATCCAAGAGTAGGGGAGGGCTGTACCCAAGTCTTGGAGTTATTTGCCACCTGGAATTATTGATTTGCATGATCTAATCACACAGTCCCCCCTCAGCCAGTGGAATGCCTCTTTCTTCCCAGTGACACCCAGCTGGTAGGAGAGAGGCAGTGTGCATCCAGAACAAAGAGGATCTGACCTGAGATTGAGATGGCACTCAATAACCATTAACTCTACGACACTTAGGAATAGAAGACCCACTAAGAGAGGGGACTCTAGTGTTTGTTCTCAAGAAACCAATTTCGTACTTTTGATTTTTTTTTTTTCTTCCGTTAGCCTGAGAGTAACCAGTAAAAGCAAGGAGTCGGGGCTTTCTGACCTCGCCAGGCCTACCTTCTGCCATTCCAGCTGTGGGCACCTCAACAGCAAGCGCAGATTCACCTACGACAACTCGGAGCTGGAGAAGATCTCGTGCTGCTCTCCTCCCCCAGACTACAACTCGGTGGTCTTGTATTCCACTCCACCTGTCTAAAGCTTGACATACAGCCATGTTTCTAGAACCACATGTATTTATACCCCCAGAAAACTAGCTTTTGCCAGTATTATGCATATATAAATCTACACCCTTGCCTTTCCACAGGAGCCAGCTGCTTTTTTGATTTTTAATAGTGCTGTTTTTTTCTTTTGACTAACAAGAATGTAACCCCAGATAAGCATAGCAATAGAGACAAGTGAAGACCACCGCCGCTTAACCCTCACGATGCTCAGTGTGCTAGAAACCCTTTCCAAGCCCGCTGACTGACCGCCTCCACCCCCGAGGCCTCAGGGCAGCGGGACTGGATGATTCAGGAGATACACTGACCATGCCATGCAGCCTGCACTCCACTGGGCCGGGAGGCAGCAAGTCCTCTGCTGACCTAAGCAATGTCTCCCGGGTCCTCTAGCAGACATGACATGTAAGGAGGAGAAGGAAAGAAGGGAGGAAGGAAGAGAAGAGAGAACAAACAGGACAAGGCATGAGAAGGAAGAATTTGAGCTGTTCCATCCGGGAAGGGCATAGGAGAGGACTCCCACCACTGCCGCTTCAGGGGCTCCCGAAACCCGGACCTAACTGCTTCCGCGTTGGAGAACCCAGCCACAGAGCAGACAGGACAGGGGGATGAGGGGACATTTTCTGGATTCTGGCAGGCAAGAAAAGGACATATTTTTTAGAACTACAAAGCAAATTTTAAAACTTTAGCTATGGGACTGGTTCTATGTGCGTTCCCATACATGACTCATTTTTTATTTCTAGCACTGAGAGTGGTGCTCAGGTCTAAGCCCACACTGCTGGCCCCTCCAGCAAGATGCACTGAAAACCCACCCTGAGCGCAGCTGGCTCCAGGGCTTGATGGCCTTACACGTAGCATACCGCCCATAGTAAGCTAACTGGAATGAGTGTGGCCTGTTAGAGTTATCTGCTGGGCTTTAAGCCACATTCTCAAAAATAATGTCAGATTCTATTTTGAGTATTCATGTATAGTCAAGACACTTTAACTCATTTTTTTTGTATTAACCTGTTTTGTGCAGTTAGTTATAAAAGGAAGCTGAGGAGAATGAAAATGCTGTCTTGTGGAGGGTTTTCTCTATAACAGAACTAGGATAGATGGAATTAAAAAAAGATATGGCAGGGTGAAAACCCCATCTCTATACCAACCAGCCAACTCACTGACATAGTTGGGCCCTGAAGGATAGGAAGTCAATCATGTTTCCTTTTTATTTAATGGGGATTCCGCTATCTCATGATGGTCTCCTGGAAAGATGTGGAAGAGCATTAACCAATGTCTATTAAGCACTTTATGCTCCTTGAGAAAAAAAGTGATATGTAACTTATGCAAGATATTTCTAGAATTGGGACTCAGGATATTAGTTAATGAGCCATCAATAGGAGAAAAGCCTCTTTTCATCTGCTCTGGACCTTGCCTTGGGTCGGAGGATGATGAAATAGGGAGACAGGGTACAAAAGGGTGCCTACTCTTCAGGGTCTAAAGACCCTCGATCTCTCAACTGGCTCTGATTTAGGATGTATGCACCTTCTGAAGCCAGTCAAAGCTGGACAGGCAACAGTGTATTGCTGCTTCTGGTAGAGAAGAGTGTGCTTCCCTTTATGCAAGTAACTTAACTCTAGAACCTGAAATGTAACAGAGGAATCTTTGCTTCCTTCCCTGTGTCACATTCTTGTTTCAAGATTCTTTGTATGAAGAGATGGGAGAGTCGGCACATCCCAAGTGACAGTTGGTGCTCCAGTGGTGGCTCTGCTCAAGGAGCCTTGGGCCAGCAGAAGAGTGAGACAGGCCTCTCACCACGAGCCAGGTCCAAACAAAACCAGGCCAGGGCCCAAAGAGTGGACAAGCTTTGTTCTTCTTCTTTAAAAGCACCTGTGACAACTGGCAATAGTAAAAATCAAGTAACCAAAAGGAGCTTAAACATAGGGAAAGTGCGAGAAGACCTCAATAAATTCTCTGTTTTCAAATCAGATAAGGATCCAGTGATTAGTGGAAACAAAAACCTTAGCTATACGTATCATGTCTTGAATTCAATAATCTAACTCTTAATCATTAAGAGACCTTAGCAATACCATCTTTCCAAAAGAAATCTATTAGAACTATGTTAATTCAGCTTCTTCAGACTCAGGTTTGTAGTCTACATGAGCCCATCAGTCAAAAAATGGTTCCATCTGGAGTCTTAACATGAAAAGAAAAATGGAAGCTTGCAGTAATAAGTGTATTTAGTTGAAAAGTCCTTGCCACAGACTTGTTCATTAAAACAGTACTGAAAATTAAAATACTAACTGATGGTATTATTAGAACCATTTGTCATTTGTGACAAAAATGGTTGGCACCAACAGTTGAAGAACCAAGCACTTCCTTTTGGGATGTGTGAGATAACAGCATGGGTAGAACGGGACTGAAACTATATGCAAGTCTCTATCTAGTTAGTCTAAGAAATGATCTTCATACCTTAGTTTTAGCCCATGGAACAAATTTCTCTAAATCCTGAAAAACGTTACTTAGGTCTTCCAGCTACGCCTTGTTTCCCAGCTCATAAGACTGTCAAACGTGAAACAGATACTTGCCAGCCCCTTTTAATTGATTAAAGGAGGAGCGCACCTTTGACTGACAGTGGTAGTCACTATATGTATATATGTGTGTGTGTGTGTGTGTGTGTTGTGCATAACTATTTAAGGAAACTGGAATTTTAAGTTACTTTTATACAAACCAAGAATATATGCTGCAGATATAAGTAAGATATAATTTGGTCCTACATCTCTAGTCACTATGAATGTATTTTGTATGCTATCTTCATATAATAAAATTAACTTCCAAAAACATCTATATATTTTCTCCCTGACTTGCTTTTATAAATGAAAAAAGGGGTCATAGGTTTCCCTGGGGGTGGGGGCCTGGTGTTTTGGGAGATCTCATTAAATACCTACCACTGAACACAGCTCAAGAAAAATAAAGCCAGCCCTGCTGAAGCGAGGGCAGAGTGCTTCCTATCAATACTACAAACGGCTGCTCTAAACAATCGAGACACTGCCAGTGGCAAACGAAAACAAAACCAAACTAGGCAGATGGCCCAGAAAACTAAACACTAACATGAATAATATCACAAGTAAAACGTGTAGACCGAGTGTGCGAGCTGACTGCAGATGAAAGCGCCTTCAACTAAAAAAGAGGCAGGCTTTCCCAAACACTCATTTTCAGCTAATAAACAATTACCATAATTACAGGGTGTGTGTGTGTGTGTGTGTGTGTGTGTGTGTGTGTGTGTGTTAGAGGTTGTGTGCAGGAAACCATACAAAATAATTAGGCAAAAGCCTAAGACACAAGAGCTTCCCTAAGAAAAGTTCACTTGGCTAAAATACCCTTCAATTTTGTTTTGTGCAGTACATCCTAGGAAGAGAAACAGTTCAGATAATCAGTAATTGACACACAATAAGTGACCCAGATTGTCTTAGGAAGTGGTCATACCATCACCTTCCTTCTAACATCATGAGAAAACTAGACTGCAGAGACAATGAAAGAGAAAACAGGCCTACTTTTTTGGGGACAAAGGCCAGAAAAAAGGGCAAATGACGAGTCTCAGTAAATCTGTGGTTAACTGAAGAGGGCAAGAGGCATTTTATCTTCAAGAATCTGAAACCCTTTAAAAATATTACTGGTTTTCATAACATAAAAGTCACTCATGTAGACGAATGATCTGAAGAATGCTCAAAGAACTGGGGTCACATCATAGTTTAGAAATTTTCTCATGACTCTGGAAACTTAACAGGACATTTGGGAATTGATTTTTTTCTCTCCTCCAGCAGAAGGATGGCCCAGTAAGGTTTACTGGACTTCTTGTTGTTAAACATATTACCAGACTTTTGGATTTCACAGGCCAGGAAATTTTCCAAAAATATCCTGGGTCCCAACACAGGATGACTAGCCTTCTATCTTTTAAACTAAGGACATTTAAGGGAGAAAACAAAACAAACCAAAAAAACCAACTAGATGCCACTGATGTTCTATTTCTTGATCCTGGTGTGGTACATAGGTGTGTACACTTTGTGATAATTCATTGAGCCATATACACTTACTTGCAACCTTGTGTGTGTATGTGTATGCTATTCTTCAATAAAAGATTATTAAAAGGAAGAAACCCTATGATTTACTACCACAACTTTTCATAGAAGAAAAACCCATCTTAAAAAAAGTAAAGGGTTAATCTCAGTCTAAAATATATTAAGTCAACTTTATGTACCAGCAACTATTCTAAGAGTTTTGGAGGAATAAACTCATTTAGTTTTCAAAGCAATCCAGTGTGATAGGTACTATCAGCATACCCTTCACATCAATGGGAAAACAGAATCAAGAGAACCTCAAAATCTCATCATCCCATCCACCCATTCACCAGCATCTGTACCCAAATACACTGCCTTTCCTGCTAGGTGGCCACCTCAGAACACTGGTGCACTTGATCCAATCCCCTCACCTACTCAAGGACGCCGCTGCAGCACTTCACCCCACCCCCATGAATTTCTCCCCTTCCTACTGGATCATTAAAACATGCTATTATCTCTCCCATCTTACAAAAAAAACCTTTCATCCCTATTTTCCCCTCCAGCTACCCCCCACTTCTCCATTCATCTTTACAGCAAAATCCCTTGAAAGAGCTGGTTATCTTCCTTGTTTCCAATTTTCTCCTCCCAGGCACTCTTAAACCCACTCCAGCCTCGCTTTCCTCTCACACTCACTAAACTGCTCTCGATAAGGTTATCAGTGACCTACCTCCACATTGCTAAATCCAGTGGCCGATTTTCAGTCTCAGTCTTTCTTGACTCATCTACAACTTGACCCTTATTCCCGAAAACACATTCTTTGATTCCATCACACATTTTTCTTCCTATGTCACTGGTCATTTCTGTCTCTCTTACTAGTGTTCTCTTTTCTCTGACCTTTGTTTTAGTTACCCCAGGGCTCTGCCCTTGGACCCTTTCCTAGTCTATACTAACCCTCTTCATGATCTCAACCAAACTCAGGGCTTTAAGTGACATCTATATGATAATTACTTGCAAATTACATACACAGACCAGAGCTCTCCCCTAAACTCCAAACTCATATGATGCAAGTGCTAAATCGACATCTCCTCTTGATGCTGTGGCAGATTGTATTTTCCAAAAATAGCTGCCACAGTATCTCCCATTCCAGATGACCTTGCCACTTCCCCATCAAATTCCTTTCTCCTAGAATCAGAGCTGACTTTGTGACTCACTTGTAATAAACAGAATGTGGCAGAAGTGACACTGCTTGACTCCATGGCCAGGTCAGAAAAGATCATGCACTTTCCACCTGAGTCTCTTGGTACACTCATTCTCCAAAAGCTCCCAGCAAAGACCCAGTCACCATGCTTGGAGAAGCCTATGCCACGTGGAGAGCCCATGTGTAGGTGCTTCCATTGACCGTGCCCAGCCTTCAAGTCATTCAGTTTAGGTGCGAGATCAGATGATTTCAGCCCCCAGCCACTGGAATTTTCTCAGCTGAGGCCCCAAACATAATGGAATAGAGATAAGCCATCCAGGATGTGCCCTGTCCAAATTCCTGGTCCATAGCATCCCCGAGGATAACAAACTGGTGGTTGTTTTATGCCAATAAGTTTGGAGCTGCTTGTTACAAAACAATAAAGAATAACCAGAACAAATGTGCACTAAACATCTCAAACTTAACAGGCCCCAGACAAAATTCCCAATTGTCTTTTTACATTTCCCTGTCCTGCTCACCCTTTCACGCCCTCAAAAAGCCTTTGTGCCTGCAACAGTATTTTTCAATTCAGTAGAATCCTCCGTCCTGTTAGCGGCGGGCCAAAATCTTAACATTCATTTTGACTTCCCTCTGCCTTTCTTACTCCACAGCCTCTAAGTCAGGACATCCTCTGGCTCTACCTACAATATATTCAGAATCCAATCACTTCACACCACCTCTACTGCTATCACCCCAGTCCAAATCCTCATCATCCTTCACGTGAGACACTCCAGGAGCTTCCTAACTAGCAGCCAAAGCGACCCTCTTTAAACTTAGGATCATGTTATTCTTCTGCTCAGAATCCTCCTGCAGCTTCCCCCTTTGAATGGGACTCAAAGCCAAAATGATCTTAAAATGGTCTACAAGATGCTGCCCCTACCCCATTACCTTTCTGCTTTCACTTCCTACTCACTCTACTCTAGCCACAAGGCCTCCTTGCCATTCCTCAAACGCGCCTGGCACATTCCTTGACCTGGAATTCTTTTCCCTCAGATATCTGCATGGCAGGCTCTTTCACTTCAAGTCGTTGCTCAAATATCACCTTCTCAGTGAGACCTACTACCCAGATCATCCCATTGGAAATTCTATCACCACCACATACTCCCCACATCTAGAGTTGCAAGAGAAACACACGATGGCCAATTACATTTTAATTTCAGATAAACAATTTTTTAACATAAATATGTCCCATGCAATACTTGCAACATACTTATGCTAAAAAAGTTATACACTGTTTATCTGAAATTCAGATTCAACTTTGGGTTCTATACTTTTATTTGCTAAATCTGGCAGCCCTACCCACATCCTTTACTCCATTTTCTTTCCATAACCATTATTATGTCTTAACGTACTAGACACGTTGTCTTCTTTCTGCCAGAACGGGAGCTCTGTAAGGACCAAAATCTTTGTTTGTTGTGGTCAGAGTTGTTCTACTGGTTCCTAGAATAATGCCTGAAATATAACAGGCATTCAATAAATATTTAATGAATAAGTAAATCCCAATTCATTCCACTGTGGCACTGAGTGGGTAAGCGGTTTACCCAAGATCAAACAGCTCTAAGTGGTAGACCCAGGTAGTCTTGTTCTGGTGAGCTGGCTTCTTAACCACTGTGCATACTGTTTTTAATAAATTTTAAGGATGTGTTTTAAAATTCTCTTTCCTCATTGCCCCTCCACCATGTATATAGAAGGATATTTTACAGATGTGTCCCCAACTGTGCACTTGCTAAAAGTGGAGGGAAAAAACCACTGTTTTTGACCAGTCAGAGCAAAGGAGATGAAAACAACAAAGCCACTGTATCTCCATTTGCCAGAGTCTATCAGACGTAACATTGGCCTCGCTGTAACAGTATTTTTAATGTTTTCTCCTAAGAAATTTAAACCTAAAAGATCCCCAAATACATCCTCCATTCTAGACAGACCAATTTCCCTTCTTCCCCATGAACTGACAATGGTCATTTTGATTGGCATTATGAATCCATGTATTTTTAAGATTCTTCTAAACAAAAGATCTTCTACGCTTATTCTCTCCTTTCTCTGAATTTCTAAAAGCAACTCAGCAGTTCCTTCAGCTGAAAATAGTCCCTCTTTCCTCCAGTTTCCCTTCACCTATGCCTCAAGTCCTTTATTACCTTCTATTCTGTATGGTAGTTTTTTCAACTTTTCATTTCAAATGTACATTAAAAAAATCGTAATAAACAGTACCCATATTCAACAAATGTTAACATTTTACCATATTTTCTTTATCTATCCTGATGTTCTTTTTTTTTATTATTATTTAAAGATTGGCACCTGAGCTAACAACTGTTGCTAATCTGTTTTTTTTTTTTCTGCTTTTTCTCCCCCAATCCCCCTGGTACATAGTTGTACATCTTAGTTGCAGGTCCTTCTAGTTGTGGCATGTGGGATGCAGCCTCAACGTGGCCTGATGAGTGGTGCCATGTCCGTGCCCAGGATCCGAACCGGCAAAACCCTGGGCCGCCCAAGCGGAGCGCATGAACTCAACCACTTGACCACGAGGTCGGCCCCGTGATGTTCTGAATAATGTTTCTGGAGAATCTGGGAGGAGGGGCACCTTTCACCTATCTAGTACATTAACTAAGTACTAAATCGAAGACTAGCTAGCTTTCCATTAGTCCCTATCCACTCACATAAGTACGTCTTCTTTCCTCATCTACACTGTAAGCCATGTATTCTACAGAAATGTTTGAGGATAACTACACATTTTGTAAATAACAAGCACTCATATCTGCACTTTAGTGCTTAGAACAGATTCAAGCGGGCATTTAACAGCTATTTGGTAAATTAATGAATAAATCTGCCACAATTTCATCCCAAGACCAAACATTCTTCCAAAACATGTAGGACACAGTCAGTCTTTTAAAGCCTGATCATAAGAAAACATTATCTTGTTAAATGAACTGGTAACAAAAAAAGACAAACTTCTCTCTGTAATTCTTTATTAAAAATACTGCTGTACACATAGAGACTGAAAACAGGATTAAAGATGAATAACCCATATTGGGATCACAACATTAGAACTTAACATAGCGGTGCTTTTTAGGGAAGTTGTTGACATCCAAATCACAGAACCAAGGTCAAAAGCAAAACACAAAGGTACCCTCAAAAATATTTACAATGAAGTAAATACACTAACAGAATTTAAAATAGGTACAAAAAATTGAAATGACCAACACATTATTACATGATTTCACGGGTTGTCTTTTCTGTGCTTTTATCTGTCATAACAGGAAGGAATGGGAAGTTTTTATCCTTAATTTGACTATTCTCAGATATTAAAATCTTCCTATGAATTAAAAAGACTTTTAGACAACCTCTTAAATGGAATTACACTATGGAAAAGAGGGCTCCCCCAAAAAACACCTATGCAGAAATAAGAGTTCTATTGAAAACCATTCCCAATAAAAACTAAATGAAAAATAAATATAAAACAAAGCTTAAAAAAAATACGTATTACCTGACACCAACTGTTTTCTGGCTGACAATATTTACTCATGAAAACATATCAGCTGTCTACCTTTTATATTCAAACCAAGTCCTGAGGTTACTAGGGGCTGAAGCAAACTATGCACACATTCTTGGGTTTGTGATTTGAGCCTGCCTTGCAGAGGGAAGTTTGCTGGTCTCCACAGAATGAGAAATTCAAGCCCTATTTTACCCCTGCCCTTCCTTAGCTTTCACAAAACATTGGTCCACAAATTAAATTTTCAAAAAGTTCCCAGACCCCAAAACTAAAATAGATGATCCCCTTTATTTTCAAAGAAAACAATATTGGAAAAAATCTCCAGCCCGCTTATAAATTAAGCATTTCATATTTCTTCTAGAATACAAGTAGTTCTTTTTTGTACAAAAGAATTACAATATGATTTGTCAAAAAACATATAAAAAGACAGCTGCTCTTCCTCAAATACATGAGCTAATGATAAAAGACTTTTGCATGTTAATGTCTCCAAGTTCTTGTTCCTTTTACATAAAAAAGAACATTATGATGGCAAATGTTAATTATCCTTTGTATATTGAACATTATGTTCTTTTAAAATCCATCCAGATCAAATGCAATAATTGATTTTCTTTTTAACTCAACAACTGATGCTACCAAACGTGGACTCAAAATACACTTGTTAAAATGTGTAAAGTGTGTCTCTGGTCTTCAAAGCTTTCAGGTGAAGAGAGGTGCTTTTTCTTGATGCAAATCTCAAGGCAGAGAAAATCATTTTAAAGCTTATAAAAAGTGGACAGAGAAATATTAAAAACTTCTCTGAAAACTACAAATATGAATAATTATTAAAACTGAAGACTGTAACATCAGTTGCAAGTGCTTGGAAGTCTCTTCTTGACCTTCTGAGTTCCCACATCTTCTTCAGAGTCGCGTGGTGAGCACCCAGTGCTAGTAAAACATTCAGTGCTGGGAAAGGAGATATTGTCTTCAGGACTGTTTTTACGAAAGAAAATTCCTATGTATTTGGCAGTCTTCAGTATCAAAGTATAGGTATTTCATTTACTAGAAATTCCATGAATACCCAAGTTTGGCGACAACTGCACGTCCAAATATTAAGAAAGTTAAGAGAAGGAAAATTCCCAACTTTTGAGATTGACTTATTCAGGAATATCCCACATAGTTAAGTTATTATCAAAAGTACTATTACTTTGGGCTAAGCAGTGACTGCAAAGGCACAGCAGATTGTTATCCCTCCAGATTCAGGCTGTAAAACTTCAGAAAGCTCTTGATGCCAGACCACTGCTGTGTTTAGTTCATCTTCTGAACAGTGTCTCTGTGTCTGTATCCAGTGTAAAGTACCATAATAAAGCTGTGGTTCAAAGAACAGAACTTTATACAAAAAAGCAAACTGGAAATAACCTAAAGCAATATACTCCTGAACTTCAGGCCTTTAACACAATTTCTTAATTTTTTTTCTATTAAAAAAATGCATAAGTGTAAATGTAATTGACTAGCAGGGAAACACGTTTTTTAAAAAAGGCTCTGGTTGAATTTTGGAGCAAAGAGCTCTATGTGCTCCTTCAGTTATTGTTTATCCATTCTTATTCAGAAAAGATTTAAATCAACTAATAGGGGAATTCATATCCAACAATTCACTGATATTTCTCTTTGTGTGTTCTTAAAAACAAAACAAAACAAAACAAATCTCAATTTGAATTAACAGTGGGTGGCATACAGAGCTTGCATACAATACTCTTGTAAGAATTATGCACTATACTGCACTTCTATAAAATTATTTACCTGGTCCATCATGTTATCTAGGGCAACCCATCCCCAAAAGAGCAAATTCTGCAACCCTCAGTGACATAAATGTTGCCCAGCATTGTTTCCCAAAAATGTCCTTGCAAATAGTTTCCCTTAATAAGTATACAATGTGGCAAAAGTTTAAAGATCAGAAAAAAGTCTTTTTAAAAAATTAAAATTAGTGCATATACAAGTGGAAAAAACAAAAGCTGGAACATCATTCATCTAATGATGCTCCTTAATCTAAAATAAATTCTTCACAGATATGGCCCCAATGGCAGCCACAGCTCTAGGCTAAGTGAAACATTCTTCCTTTCAAGTAACAGTGTACCTGACTGAAGTGCAAGCAGCTTTGCTCATCTCCTGTTTGTTTCCCAAATGTGAAATGAGATGATGAAAACAGTTCAGCTGTAGTGCAATTTGCTATTGGTTAATTCCTCAGCCATGTCCTGCGTGCTTTTTGAGCAACTACTACAACTGACCATTTGCAGCTGCAATCAGTTCTTGAAAAGTATTCTCAAAGCAGCGCTTCAAGTCACTATAAGTCACCACAAGTACACTCTTCTCATCTCTGGAAATGAGGCTTATTTTTTCTGGCACACCAGCATCTAACTGAAACAGAGAGATACACAACATATGAAGTTCATATCATGAATAAAATCATCTATTTTAGGACATTTGCAACAATGATAAATGAAATATTTAAAAAATTTCTGTCACATTCCCTTCTAGATATACACAAATATTTTACACCACTTTTACTAATCGGTATGCACACACTTTTCAACTCAGACCTTTTTCAAACACTGCCCTATGTCTCTATCTTTTCTACTTAACACT
The DNA here is from genome assembly GCF_037783145.1 of Equus przewalskii. Taxonomy (NCBI): domain Eukaryota; kingdom Metazoa; phylum Chordata; class Mammalia; order Perissodactyla; family Equidae; genus Equus; species Equus przewalskii. Next base: position 7,858,601 of record NC_091846.1, on the reverse strand, counting down.
TGTTTGCATTACGTTCCATGCAGTTGATAATCCATAATTTAATTATTCTCTGATATCTTCCAATTTTTTCTTGTATCATGAATTACAGTGCAACGAACACATTCATCTACTTATTTTTTTTCTTCTATAAGAATTACTTCCTTAGGAGAAATACTTAATAAATAATGAATTAAAAAGTATGAGTAATTTTATAGCTTCATACATACAGTCAAATTGATTTCCAAAGACTATCAGACACCACTGACTTACGAGTTGTCCATTTTACCAGCAACTCCATATCAGATGAGTGCCTTGCTACTTTAATTTACTAATGTTTTAATGAGATCTTTATAAAGCATAAATACTAATCCTGAGTTCATCAAATAACTTCTTATGGTTTTCACTTTATTTCTATTAGTTTTCAATGTATATTGTTCCTTCCTTTTTCATTAGTTCATTCATTAAAATATATTTAATTCTGACGGCTCAAACTTTCAAATCATTTTACCAGTTAATTGCTGTCATCATTTCTATCAAAAAAACCTATGTAAAGTTTTAATTTTTACACCATGAATATGACCATTCATCCCTTTTAATTATTACACTCTTTCCAAACTTACAAAATTGTCGCACTCAGATTTAGGATAAATTTTATTTACTACTAGTTATTTTATGAAATGAAATAGAATTTTCTTCAAATTTTCAATTGTTCTAATATTCATTAAATAATCTTCCCTTAAGACATCTATCCATGGCTTATTCTATGGGATGTACTTGTCAGTGTTTATACTACTTCTACATATTTTTAATTACTATTACTGGCACTTTGATTCTATGCATACTATTTTCGAAAATCTGATAGAATTATTCCCCACTCACTGCTCTCAAGAAAAAATGTTTTCCCCTTAAGGGAAAAGGGCAAATGAATATATAAATCATACTGGATTAGTTCAATGGTACATACAATTTCATTCTGTCTTAATGTAGGTTATTGACATTCCTCTCTAAAGAGTTTTAAGGAAATTCAAACAAGGCAAAGCAGTGCTTAAAAATAAACCGCTACAACATTTTCCCTGAAGGATCAGTACACGGTACGTTAACAGTTCTAAATCATGTGCCATACTAGTGTTTTCTCCTCTAGTACTTATAATTTAAGGACAGTTTAGAGTGGGAATCAGTAAATGTTTAAAAAGGGCCAGATAGTGAATCTTTCAAATTGCAGGGTCACACACAGTCCCTAACACATATTTTTCTTAGTTTTTTGTTTCTACAATCTTTTAAAAATGTAAAAACTATTCTTAGTTTGCAGACTGTACAAAAACGGGCCTTAGAATGAATCTGGCCCATGGGCCACGGTTTGCCGAACTCTGATTGAGATATAAACCTGTACAAAGGCTAGGATTTACTTCTGGAGACCCATTCTAAGTTCTGCAATTCCAAGTAGTTCATAAGGAAAATGCATCCCTTCCTTCTTTTGTAAATTGTGTCTCTACTAGCTCTTTCAAATCACAAAGCTCTGGGGCCAGCCTGGTGGTAGAGCAGTAGGGTTTGCACACGCCGCTTTGGCAGCCCAGGGTTCACAGGTTTCAATCCTGGGCGTGGATCTATGCATGGCTTATCGGGTCATGCTGTGGTGGCATCCCACATACAAAATAGAGGAAGACTGCCACAGATGTTAGCTTAGGGACAATCTTCCTCAAGCAAAAAGAGGAAGATTGACAACAGATGTTAGCTCAAGGCCAATCTTCCTCACCAAAAAGACAAAACAAAAAAAAAAATCCACCAAAAACAAAAAAGAAAATGAAGCAACACAAAACACAAAGCTCGTCTCTCAAATTTATAACATGTCTCTTATCTACTTAATTCATCTAATGAAATAATGTCTCATGTGTAACAGCTGGGCCTACTGATGTTACCATTACTGTGCTTTCACTATCCTGACACTTGTTCAGTATATCCGTAATTAGCAGTAAATGAACTCATAACATGTAGGGCATTCAATATAACTCACAATGACTTAGAAGAAAGAAATTCCAACTTTTAAAAAATATTTAAGCACAAAACTATTTTTCTGTTTCTCCTATGCATTATTTATTTGGTATAGCAAAATAACACGTAAATAAAACACTGTATAATGGACAGAGACGAGGCAGTCATTTTGTGACATTTTATCATAACAAAAAGATCCACAATGAAAAATTCTGTAATTATTCATGTAGGTGTTAAAAGAAGTCCTCCTATTCTAGAAATTATTAAGTAGATACATATAATAATAATTAATGTCCTGTAGACTACAGTAGCGTACATCTTACTTTCTAAAGTCTCAGTATTTGTAGAAGATGCAACTCTACACATTGTAGATAGCATTATGTAAAAATCCAGATACAAATTACCTTGTTAAGACAAGAAATGATGTGACTGAGGTCAATCCAAGGAGCACCTGCTTCTGTCACCTGATGAAAAAGATGATCCCTAAAGAGTTTCAACAGATAACGGTCTCCAGTCTCCGACCAGGTGGGATCCTTCTGAAACCTGGGGGAAGGTAATATTTTACCTCAATAACTCATGCTATACACCACACGGCCATGTGTTTATTCTTCAGACTCAAAACTAGTTTAATTTGTCTTCTCCAATAAATAAGAACGGGGTTTTTTTTGTGTGTAGCTTTTTTTCCTTTTAGATCCTCCAAAAGACATAGGGAGGATAAAAAATTTGTTTTTTCAAATTTTATGTCTAGATTGCCCATAGATTTTTTAAAAATCATCTCAGCATGCAAGTTTATGAATACCAGTTTTCAACTCTCAAGGGCAATCAAACTTTACACACTCCTATGTTATAATCACATCTTTATTTAGGCCCCTACCATTAGATAAAATGGGGAAGAAAGAAAATGTCTTTAGATATTTTTGAAAATATGTTGAAAGAGATGATCCTTTCCCTCCTCCCACCATAAGGTTACAGAGGAGAGACATGGTCAGATATATGTTGTACTTTACTGGTGAGTTTAAAACAGAAAAATGTAATAAGCCAGCGAGAGAAAGATAATCTGTGTATGACTCCACTCATATGAGGAATTTAAAATTATGGACTAAGAACAGTTTAGTGGATACCAGGGGAAAGGTGGGGTGGGGGGTGGGCACAAAGGGTGAAGTGGTGCACCTACAACATGACTGACAAACATTAATGTACAATTGAAATTTCACAAGATTGTAACCTATCAATAACTCAATTAAAAAAATGTTTAGGAACAAAAAGGGGGGAGATTTTGGTTTCCTACCATCAGGCGATGATGTGAAAGCGAGCTGCAAAGAATTGGAGAACTGACCCAAAGACCACTGTTAGTTTTCACTGACCTTTGGAACTTATAGTCTAGTGAGGAAAACAGACACCAAATAACCAAAGAACGTTGTAATTGCATATTTAGATAATGCTATTAAGAAAAAGGGATACAGTATAGAATAGAAACACGAATTCATCTGGGAAGGCAAGGAAGGTCTTCCAGAGGCATTAACGAAAGCTCTTCCCAGAGGAAGAGTGCTCCTTAGTCAAAGGCATCTGTATTTGCAAAAGACAGCAAGGAGCACTTAAGAAACTTAAGAAAAGTCAGTGTGGCTGGATGGGGTTGGGGGAGAAAAGAAGAGAAAACAAGAGAATACAAGGGGAGGGACAGACAGTCGGGGCAAGGAGGGGAAGAGGAAAGACAAGAACAGAGTGAGAGAAGGCAAGAGAAGGGGAAGAAAATTAAAAGAAAAAAGAGGCAGATCTGAAGCAAGGATAAGAAGGGAGAGACTAGACTATGCAGCCTTAGGACATGCTAAAAAAATTAGGTCAGTATTCTAAGAACGGGGGAGGGGGAAAGCCCATCACATGGTTTAAACACAATCATATATGTACTTGGCAAAGGTCACTCCAATGATTTCCAATTAAAATGCTGATTAAACACACCCATTTCTCTCTGTTCCCTTTCAAAATCCCACCAAACTGACAACAAACATCTAAAAAAGGGTACAAACATCTAAGGACAAAGGAATCAGAAGCAAAATAGCAGACAAAAAATATTCACATGAATTTGGCAGGTGGAAAGCAGAGAGATAAGTGCTATCATTGAGCAGACCTGAATTCTAATGCGATGGGGGGGTGAAAAGGGGAAGCCACAAGGAGCAAGCCATGCCAGTGAGGCTCAGGAACTGAAGTCACTAGGTACTACTAAAGGTGCAGGTGTGGACTGACTGAAGCAGGAAATAACAGAGTTGATGAAAGCTTCTATAAACAGCAAACAGACAGCCCACCTCTCATCCCCAGTGCCACTTCCCTTGGCAGAAATCTGCCAAAAAGGGTACCAGAACTCCTTCTAGACAGAGGCAACAGAGACGCTCCGGCTTCACGGATCCCAGGCAAAGCAAGACAAACGGAGCTGAGGAGTGCTGGGGGAGACTATTCAACCAACCCTTTCCTTCTACTTGGCTCCCCAAAGCTTGCCTTTGGGTTTATACTACAGATAGAAGCTTGGAAGATTCTTTTCTGGAGATGCTGACCTGCCCCAAAGAAATACTGACATTTGGGAGTCTACTAAAACCAAAAATCATACATAACAATATCACACTGTTTTATCCCACATTCTACAATCCCTGCCCGCACAAAGAGCTTCCCATTAGCTTTTTAGGACCTCATTTTTTTTTTTTTTAAAGATTTTACTTATTTTTTTCTTTTTCTCCCCAAAGCCCCCCAGTACATAGCTGTATATTCTTCGTTGTGGGTCCTTCTAGTTGTAGCATGTGGGACGCCGCCTCAGCATGGCTAGGTGAGCAGTGCCATGTCCGCACCCAGGATTCGAACCAACGAAACACTGGGCCGCCTGCAGTGGAGCGCGTGAACTTAACCACTTGGCCACGGGGCCAGCCCCGAGGACCTCATTTTTTTTTAAAAAGATTTTATTTTTCCTTTTCCTCCCCAAAGCCCCCCAGTACATAGTTGTATATTTTCAGTTGTGGGTCCTTCTAGTTGTGGCACGTGGGACACCACCTCAGCATGGCCTGACAAGCAGTGCCATGTCTGCGCCCAGGATCTGGACCTGGTGAATCCATAGGCTGCCGAAGGACAGCATGCAAACTTAACCACTCAGCCACGGGGCTGGCCCCATGACCTCATTTTTAATATGAATGGATAGCCAAGGATCAGAAATCCTTTGGAGAATAAAACAAAACAAAACAAGCGAAGACAACTCATTTCCTACAAGATATTGCAGAGAACGAAACAGAACATCAAACAAAACACCCTAACCAAAAATTTGTAATTGACAGCCTGAGAGAAACAAGAATTAGACGCTGTAAGACAAATCACTTAGAGAGAAGAAAGTTCTTGAAAATTAAAAATATGACAGCAGAAATTTTAAAACTCAGAGAAGGATTAGACAGAAACCTTTAATTTTAGAAAAACTAAGTTGAAATAACTGCCTAGGAAGTAGAACAAAAAGATACAATAAACAGAAGAGAATATTAAAAAATCAATTGTAAAAGTCTAACACTTGAGCAATGGGAACTCCAGAAAGAGAGAAGAAAAGAAGTTATCAAAGAAGCAATGAAGACAACTTCCAGAACTGACAGACAGAAGCTTCCAAGATGAAAAGGGCCCACCTGCTGATTCATCAGAATGAACCAAAAAGACCAAGGCACATCACTGTGAATTCTGAACATCAATGACAAAGCAAGGACGCTAACAGCAGGAGGAGGAGGAAATTTGGAAAGAAAATGGCTTCGAATCTGTCTGGAAGTTAAAAGACAAGGGAGCAATGCTTCAAATTCTGAAAGAAACTATCACTATCAGAGCTACTAGCTAACATAATCACTCAAGAGAAATTAAAAGTATAGAAATTAGAAAGGAGGAAATATTGCTGTATTATTTGAAGATATGACTATATACCTGGGAAATCCAAGAGAATCTATTGAAAAAGTGTCTGAACACTAAGGTATCAGGGTACAAAATGTACAGAAGTCAGTAATTTTCATGTAGACTGATTACAAGCAGTCTAAGAAGATAGACGGGAAAAATTCCAATTTATAATAGCAACAAGAAAAAATATCTAAGAATAAACTAGTGTGCTATAACTATATAAATAGCAACTTAAACACTGAAGAATACTAAAGTAAACATCAACAAGTACAATGACATACCATTATCTTGGTTAAGATAACATCTAAAAACACAAACGCTCCTTAAGTTTATTAATAAATACAACATGCTGTCTTCTCAATAAAAATACCATCAGGTTTACCAGTTTGCTTTGTTTATTAACAAGCTGATTCTAGAATTTATACAGAAAATCAAACAGTTTTAAGAAAACAACAAAAACAACACATAACAAAATGGAGATAAGAAAGAACACTACTAGATTTTAAAATGTCAATTATTAAAACAGTGTAAAAGAGGTGCTGCCTTACCCCAGTGGGGAAAAGCTAGACTACTCAATGAATTGTATTTGGGCCACTGGGTAGTCTTCTAGGGGGAAAAAAAGTTGGATTCATGCCTTAAATCCTATATAAATCCCAAATATAGAAAAAGTTCTAATATGAAAAAAGTGAAACTGTAAGTATTCTAGAAGAAACAATAGGATAGTTCCATCAAAATCTTAGAGTAGAAAAGGATTTTCTAACTTTTTAACTATGACCAATCCAAAAGCATAAAAGAAGTTTGATCAGTTAGACATTACACATGTAAATGTCTGCAAGGCAAAAAATTAAGCAGAGTCCAAAGAAAAATGACAAATTAAAAAGAAAATGATCACAAAGGGTAAATTCTCTGTAGCTCATATACATTAAAAGGAAAGACAATCCAAATGAAAATAAAAATGGGCAAAGGATATGAACAGACAGAAAAGAAAGCAGAAATGAATCAAAAACATAAAAAAGATGGGCAACATGCTCATTAAGTGAATGCTCACTAAAATAAAACTGCACTGAGATTGTACCAGGTTAACAAAAATCCCAAAGTTTGAAGAAAGTATCATTGGTGAAAGACTTTCATGCATCGTACATTGGTAAACCCTTCAGTAATAGCTCTCAAATGAGAGTGACATAGCCACTGACCTAACAACTACACCTGGATCTATAGTTACGCACACACAAAATTAACTCTGCATAAGTCAGTCCCTGCAGCACTGTTCATACTACCAAAAAAGTGAGAACAACTCAAATGCCCACTGACAGGATGAACTACAGGGCCAAAAATTATAAGGGAAGCACAGCATAGTGGTTAAGAACAGACTCTGGAATCCTACTGTCTGGACTCGAATCCTGACCCATACGCTTACTAATTGTGTGACTTTGGACAAGGTATTTAATCTCTCTATTCCTCACTTTCATTGTTGAATAGGAATACTAATAGTACCTGCATCATTGGGTTGTCATGAGGATTAAATTAGTTCATATTTGTAAACTATTGAGAATAGTGTTTGGCATACACTAAACATATCTAAACAGAAAGATATCCAAAATACATTGTTATGAGAAAAAAGCAATATACAGAACACTGTGCATGACTTACAATTTGTATATATTAAAAAGTGGATGGGGGATATAAATACATCGTTGTACCTTGGAAAGTATGTACAAGAAACTAATACAATAAAGACTGGTGGGAGGAACTGGAGAGATTGGGGATGTCAGGTATGAAGGACAGATTTTATTTTTTTCACTGCAAACCCTTTTCTACTTTTAAAAAAATTGGTTCATATAACACATTCAAGAGATTTAATTAATGAAATAATTTTCTGGGGACAATCTAGAATTTTATACCCAATCATACTACCAAATTAGAATAAAGATATTTTCAGACTTGCAAAGACTCAAAAAACTCACCTTTCTCAGGAAGCTACAGGAGAATGTGCTCCATTAAATCAAAAGAATAAACCAAGGAAAAAAGCAAGAAACAGGGTATTCAACACAAAGAAAGAGACAATGAGAACTCCCAGGAAAATAGTGAAGGGAAACTCTAGTTCTAAATTGTGAGTATGAGCAGGCTTAAAACACAACCAGCCCAGATAGAAACAGAAGGACAGAGGCTCCAGGGGTAATTTCTCTAAGGAGGAGAAAAAAGAAGTAACTGATACGTTACCTATTTTTGAACCTATGGAAAGGTGTTTTGTAGCTCTTGCAGAGAGTTTGGAATGAACTGGTGGTATATATCTTTTTCATTTGCTTAGATTCCCATATAAAACAATTATTAACTCCAGGAAAACAAAAATCAAAAACAAAATACAAAAGAAAGGAAATATAGTCATGATTTACCATGTGGTGCAGCTATGAACAACATTTACCTTTATAGTTGTTATAATAATGTCAACACTGAATAAAGAATAAACTCAAAAATTACAGGTTAAGTAGTGGAACGTGAATGTGTGTGTGTGTTGTTAAGCAAAGGGAGTAAGAAAGATAAAGCCTCATCTTTCACAGGACAAAGTCATTAGCTGAGTTAAATATTGAAAAAAATCAAGAAACAGCACTCTAAGCATATATTTTTAAATAAAGAGATAAATGCCAGAAGAAATAACTACAAGTTTTTTATAAATGGCTCAACATCTAGCCATGTTCTCTTCATTTGGAAAAATTATTAGGGAAAATACCAACTGAGTCTCTTAACTTTGAAGAAAGGTAAGTGAACTTGAATTTTGTGGTCAAAAAAATCCCCCAAGCAATGATAATTATCTGTCACCTATCTCTATTAAACAGAGGTAACATTCCTGAAATGTAACTTACACTGTAATTGCAATAGCTGCAATACTGTTCTACCTGTCTGACAGTTATGTAGGACAAATATCAACTTTGCTTCTTTCTTGAACATATGAACTTCAATTTACAAACGAGGCAGAACTAAATGACAATGTACGATGGTGATTCCTTTCCACTCTCATTGATATGACAGCTATAAATAGCATACTTTAATAGAAGATAAGAGGCATGCAATAATCAGAGATTTCTGAAGTCTCTAATCTCACCAAGCTGAACTGACCAGGCCAAAAAGGAGACAGGGTAGAGGCAGTACTGACAGTCATAACATGTTCCCTCCTGTGCAAACCACAACAGAGATTTCTAACACCACGTGTTTTCTCTATGTGTCTGTGTGAAATCGCTGACAACTGTGCCCAGGCTGTGTTAAAAACAGCAACCTAATGGCTAACAACAGGCTTAAGGTCACTTCACATGAGGATTTTTCTCTTTTTCCAAATAAAACCAGTAAGAATAAGGTATACTCATTCTTGTTACACAAAATAGTGCCCTTGATGGAAAACATATTGTAAAATACTGTAAATCCTTACTCCGGCCTCTCATTGATTGTTCCCAATTTTGCTAGAAGCCTAAACAGTCTTCCATTTTGAACCTCCTACAAAACATTTTAAAAAGAGAGAGAATATTAATGTTCCAGCTAACTGAATATAAAAGCAAAAGTTTACAAAACTGGTGTCCTGCACCAATATTACCTTTAAACAATAAATCCTAATATCCCACCTTTTGGTTATACTTTTAAATACAACACGTCCGTCTCATTGAGTAGTAATACTCAAGAAGATTATGCAGCTGGCCATTTTTAAGAATTGTTAAAGTAACACATGAAAAAAAAAATCAAGATTGTGTTCCATGACTGGAGCAAAGTCAAGAACAAAAAGAAGAAAACAAATGCCCAGAGGACATAAGAAATTAAAATACTGAACGTTAAGTTTGGACAAAAATATCTGCAAACAATCTTAGCCAATTATGTAATATATTCAGCACAATAATTACTATGTTTTATATCCATACAGACGCAAGTGTGCAAATACTCTTTACCTTTGCAAGGTCTTCTTCTATAACATCATTTCTCATTTGAGCAGCATCCAATTGAGTATAAAATCGAGCACCGATCATGGGCATGATGTCATTTACACTTCGCATCCTGTTTTGGTCAGTCAACAAATACCTAAGCAAAATAAAGGAGAATCACTTGAATGCCAAACATGCAATTTAAAAAACAACAAAACCCACAAGCAGAAAGCTATCGCTGCTGCCATCATATTAGTGTACGCAATTTTGAAAACATTTTCTCATGCAAGTCAAGTTCATTTTTAAAGCTTAATAACTGTATTTCTTTTTAAGAGTCAATGGAGAAACTGTAAACATGTCTCTTTCTCTACATTTTTACTACGATGAAAATGAGAAAGGAAAGTTGAGTAGGGTTACACTTACCATTTCCATTCTCAAACCTTTCTTTACAATAGTGGGAGATAAAGATTGGTACAAACTTTTTTGAAGGGGTGAAATAGGGGGTGATTGCAGATGGGGAGATTTTTCCATTACTCTTCAAAAATATATATTTTTTTTTTTTGAGGAAGATTAGCCCTGAGCTAACTACTGCCAGTCCTCCTCTTTTTGCTGAGGAAGCCTGGCCCTGAGCTAACATCTGTGCCCATCTTCCTCTACTTTATATGTGGGATGCCTACCACAGCATGGCGTGCCAAGCGGTGCCATGTCCGCACACGGGATCTGAACCGGCGAACCCTGGGCTGCCGAGAAGCAGAACGTGCGAACTTAACCGCTGCGCCACCACGCCGGCCCCTCAAAAATAATTTTTGAAACTGGATCTTAATTTTGATAAATCAAACAAGCCTTGGCTTTTTAGGAAGGTGTCCTCTGCTCTGTGACTTCATTTATCCCTGAGAAATCTTTATGCACTAACACACATCAGGAGAGACCAATTCAATTTCTTCCATCATTATAACTAAGGCAGAAAAATACTACATGTTTCAAAGGGTTATCTGCTAGAATACAATGATTATTAATCACCTATTATTGCTTATTCTCTTAGGTAAGCCACTTCCTAACCATTCTTACTGAAGCAGCCTCCCCCTCTTCCACTCTTCCCTACTTACAATTCTATCTTATTTTCTTCATAGGACTTAGCAATATCTGCAAACATCTTACTTGTTTACATGCTTATTAACTCCTCCCCAGTAGGGTGGAGACTCCAGAAGATGGGGAATTTTGTTCACTTTGTTCAAAGTATCTTCAGCTTCTGACATACAGGAGGCCTTCTTTTTTAAATTAACAAATGGTTATACTCATGTGGATAATCTATGTCTTAGCTATTCATCTGTAATTACTGACATATTTATATCTAACTACTGAAAGTTAGTATAAGCTACGTGACTTTGGCAAATTACTTCTCTATGCCTCAGTCTTGTCATCTCTAAAATGAAGCTAATAATGGTACCTAATTCTTAGTTTTTGGGAGAATTAAACAAATTAATTCACATCAATTAGTTTGAAAGTGCCCAATATATGGTTATTGCTCTATATATTTTAGTTATTGGTTAGTATAAAAGTATGACTTTAATTCATTCATTATTAAGGAAAATTTCAAACATTTATAAAAGTAGAAAGAAGGGCAGTGTAATGAATCCCCATGTACCCATCACCCAGTTTCAATAATTATTAACATACCGCAAATTTATTACATTTATATCCTTTACTTCCACTTTTTAAAAAGGAAAATTTGAAGATTATAATCTGAGATTATCTGAGACATCCTAGGTGTTGCAAACTAAGGCTAGGAATCACTGTTGTGATAATATACGAAACAAATATTTTCATTTAAAAGATAAATCATCTTATTTGATTAATAGGAACCAGGCAAACACTGGCTTCCAGTGCTCTGTCACAAGCAGGACACTTATGCCAATGTAACAAAGCACAGGTGGCAGCCCCATCCTCCATCCCTCAATTCCATACCCCAGGACTAGTCCAAAAAGAAACTGGATCATCCGGGGCTACACAGAAAGATCAGGAACAGCTGGAAGCTAAAAGAGACTGAAAAGGATCAATAAGCTCTAATTACTTCTAGAACATAATAGGAAAAATTTCAAGAGACTTCCTAGCATCTGTCCTCTAGAATAACTTATAACAAGGGCCACAGTTGTCCATCCTCTAGAATTCTCTGGTATTTGATGTATCTTAGGAAGAAGTCCTTCTGTGGTGATTGTAGTCCACAGTGGGTTTCTCCTAAGCCAAATTCATCTGAAATCTATACCCAAGGGTTCCCTGGAGTCTGAAGATACTGGAGTAGAAGCATAGGGATCTTTCATACATGCTTTCTGGAATGAGAGTTTTGGCCACAGAGTACATAATTGGATTGCACTTGAAGTTTATTTACGAGAGCTTTCACAAAAACACAGATCTCTCTAGAGCAGCACTGTCTAAGAGAACTTTCTGAGATGATGGAAATGTTCTATGTTGATGCTGTCCAATATATTAGTTAAAAGCTACATGTGGCTTTTGAGCTCTTGAAATGTGGCTACTGCAACTGAAGAACTGAATTTTTAATTTGAATTTTAATTAATTTGAATTTAAAAGGTCATATGTAGCTAGTGGATACCAATGCAGCTTTAGTGGGTGCCCTTTGGCCAAATGTTTAAAACATCACTAACTAATTTAAGAACACTAGTTTATGAATTTATTCCAAGAAATATATACTTAGCAATAAAAATAAAGAAATCAAAAGTTACTTGTGTTTTGCTAGATTTTAAACAGTGAGAACTAAAGTAAATAGAATCACTGTCAAAAGCTCTGTCTTCTCATAAGATCATTCTATGCATTTAATCATATATTAAAACTTACAAAATCAGATTCTTCAGGTCAGAGGAGTAGTTGATTGTCACCAGTTCCATGGCTTTCTGTAAATTCTCTCGCTGAATTCCTGCCAAAGAGTTGCAAGCCAAAGCCAACACAACTTTTCCTAATGATATCAGATCTGCTTGCTGACATGAAAGAATAAATATAACTTTAATTTTTATTTTATAGATACAAATTTAATACCCTGACACTACTGCCTGAATGGAAAAAGCACCTTTACAAGGAAGCCGCCAAGCTTAGCACAGGTTCTCAAGTACTGGTACTCATCAGAATCACCTGGGAGTTTATTAAAAGGATGATTTCGGAGCCTCTCCACCAGAGATTCTCATTCAGTAGGTCCGGGAACAGGCCCAACCTTTTTAAAGCACCCAGGTAATCCTGATGAAGGTAGTTCTGGGGCTATACTTTAAAAAACATTATTCCAAGCAATCCACATGCCAACTACAGAACTACTGCTTTAAAGTTAAAAAAAAAAATTTTATTTAAATTGAGCTGATATTCTTACCATTACAAGAAATTTAAGGCTGGTTACTACACACTTGCTTTACTATGATAATTATAATTTACAATATGCATTTGTCTCATTTTCCATGATGCCCAAAATACAGTGGGAGTTTGAAGAATTATTTGAAGAAAAGCTATTCCATTACAAGCACAACATGACCATTACCTGATTTTAGAGTATATTCTCTAGAACACCGAAAATGCTGCAAACCTCAATGACATCCATCTGTAGTGGTTTACAATTTTTACTCACACTATAACAGATCTTTGAGCTCTGTAACCACCTGGTTTCCTACCTTTGTTTTAAGATTGACCACTCTGAGGCTTTCCTTTTAAAAGGATTTTCAAAAGACAGCTGGCTGAATTGAGGTAAGCTCTCTATTACCCATTATAATTCTAGGAAACAAGAATGGTCACCCAAGGGGTCCTGCTTGGCAGGTATCATATGCCTAGGAGAATGAAGTAGCTCAGAGTTAAATGAAATCATTGGAAGTAATTTCTGTGGAACACTTATTTAAATCTTCAAAATCTGAGACCTCCTCTGAATTACTGCATACATATTCATTCCGAATACTGGTTTAGTATAAGAATAATACAAACCTAGCTCTACGTTAAAATCAACCAAAAACTAAGAGAAAAATCACCAAGTTGTCATCCCCTCATCCCAATTCTGGTGTTCTTAGTTTGGGGTAAGATCTAGGTACTGGTACTTTTCAAATCTTCCACAAGAGATTCTGATACGCAGCCAGGGTTGAGAAACACTGGTTTTGTGGAATGTCTATAAAGGGTATAATTGTGAAATCAGGTGCGTATTTCAAGGCAATCACTAATGAAAGTTCAGCACTGTACGGCTATCCTCAACAACATTCTAACCAAATAATAAAGAATAAGAGGAAGTCAAACTCCACTACAAAAATAACATTAAATAAAGTTCAAATTTAAAAATCTATCCAAAGCTAGCATTTGTGAATCTGACACTGTGAACGGGAGATCCTATAATCAGTGTAAAAACTGATTAGATAAACAAACTACTCTGAATCTATCAGGACAAGAGATGCCACAGATTCACGCCTGAGAACTTTTTAAACTTTCCTTAGTGGTACAGAGTTAGGCCCAGAACGGCAGGAGGGAAGGGGGCAGGGAAGGCGCACTATTACTGCTGCCATCCTTTCTGTTCTTTGGAGGACACGGCCATGAAAGAACTCAAGGAGTCCCCTGGATCACTCTCAAGATCAAGTAAAACATTTCAAGTTACATTCATGAAACCATAAAAATGTTGGTCAAGAGAAATCAGCGCATGTAAACGCTAACTGTAAATTTCTCTAGGTGTTTAAATCCAATGTGGTCAGCAAAGCACACCGAATTAAGGTTATTATTTCCCAAGTATTTGAGCAGTATGTACCAACACACAGCCTCCCAACAATTAGGACTAGAATTTTCAGTTTAGCTCCGCCCTGAATTGATGCTGTAACTAAACCTCCCACCTAGAACATTCCACTATTCCCTATTATGAGACAGGAAAACAAAAGTCCAAGAAAGCTGAAGGACTGGATGGGTTTAAAAAATAAGAAAATATAATTTTGAGTATACATCCCACCACCTCTCTAAAGCTGACACAGGCAGGAATACCTACTTTTAGAAATAAAGTATACATGTCACATAATCCAGATTAAATTAAAACTGGTTTTTTTTTTTAAGATAAAAGAGGTTAACGAAGTCCTGCTTAATAGAGTTTAACATCATAAAAACTCAGTAATTCTCCTTTCCTTATTTCCCAGCTAAATTATTTTCCATTTGTTATTTTGCTTCTTACCTCCATCTGGTTTTTCCCCCCATTTGTTGAATTCTGGAGGTTTTCCCCCCAACTCATTTTCAGTTTCTTCCTGATTCTTGATTTCTTGATTTTTCTGATTCTATCTATGGCTCTACTTATGTCCATTTTACTGAAAGTCAGTCTCTAGTCACGTGTCTGAAACAGACTATGAAAAATAGACTACAAGAAACAATGCACTCCTTTCTCATGTACCCTCTTCTCTGTAAAATCACAATCCCCCTTCTGGGACTATCTTTAATTTTCTCCTTTATCTTACTATAAGCTATATGAAAAATCATCCACATATACATTCTACCCCCAAAAAAAGGAAGGAAAGAAAGAAAAGAAAACCTGATATATCCTTTACTACTGAAAAACAAAGGGACGGTGACAATTGGTTGAACGGAGCCTGAGTTTATGAATGACAGTGGTTCCTAACTCACCAATCAGTTGCCCCAAATGCTTATTTAAAAGTTGTTTGTTTGGAATTCCAGGATTATTTTTTCTTATGAAGGGCCGTTTTTCAAGGGAACTACACAACACATTACATAACTAAAATAGTGTAGATTTGCAAAGAAAAAAATGGAAAATACTGCTGTTATACTCACAAGAAAATAAAATCAAATTAGTCTTATTTTATACTAGTAATTTAAAAAAAAAGGAATTCTATTCAGAATAGAGAAGAATGAGGAGATACTGTAAGGCTGTACTTGTAAAAAACAAAACTGTAAGGTGTTTTGTTTTTTAATGCAGACATGAGGTTTCCAGATAATTGCAGCAGAAGCTGATGACACTGGTTCTAAATAATGTCTAATTTCTCTTCAAACATTTCATAGCATTTTCCTGGATATATAAACATCACTAGTATTTTAGTCAATAATCAGTCACTTTTAGAAGACGAAGATTGTGAAGAAAAATTTTCAGAGCCAATTAGGTAAAGTATAAGACAGAAGATAAGAAGGAAAGTAGCTAAGAAGCAAGCACCCTAGATAAAAAAGCAGCTAGCTGCTGTTAGGGAAAAAAGTAGTCCAATTCTTCCATGTGGTGCCCACTAGATGGTGCTACCAACCAGGACAGCTTGGCTGCTGCTGAGGTTAGGTAGGCACAAGCAGAGGGAAGGAAGATGCAAAACGTCTGCAAACAACAGGATGTGCTGAGTGGCCCTAAGTCTCGGGCACTGCACTGTCTGTGGTTCAGTGGCAAAAGAAGAGGTTTATGCACGAATTAGAATACTAAATACAAGTTAGACTCTACTTCTCATTCCTTTTTGTTCTGAAATTTTGTCTTATAATAAATAAAGTAAATGAAAATCTTCTTTCAAAGATTTAAACAAAAGAAGTTGAAATGAGAAGGGCAATGGGAGGAAAAGGTATTCTTGTTTCTCCATGTAACTAAGAGATTCTGCCTCATATCAAACCTAAGTTCATAAACATTCAGAAACACCAAAAATTTCTTACACAAAAAAATGACAGTTGCATATCCTCCAAAAAGTGTGAAGCATTGAAATACAAACTGAATGATCCTTTAAATAGCTACGTTACCTGCAAAGAGTACTCAAGGAAAAAGCAACTACACTTTAACCCTCTCTGAGATAGGTTCTTATTCTCCCATACCATACATTAATCAAGGAATAAGAAATAGCTACGAACATATGAGGGCTGAATCCACACTATTATTATGAAATCAGACTAGAACCAAAGTCTAGAATGTACAAGAAGTGAGTGATAGACTTTGATTAAGCAAAAGAAAAAAATTATTTAGAAAATGACAATACAACAATATTCCTCTGAAAATATTTTTTAAACTTTCAGATTGGTAGTTGGGACAACTGTTTGAAAAGTAAAGATAACTGGTGTGTTTTTTAATGCATGAAAGAAGTGGAAAAAAAGAAAAAATGTCATTTAATATAATTCATTCAGCTGACCAATCTGTTTTAATCTATGCTGAGGACAAACTTCCTAATCATATAAAGACATTTTCATTTGAACAACTAGAGTGTCTGATACTGTCATTAATTCCGTATATTTCAACCTATAAGGGCTCTACACTAAATACGTCACAGTGATTAAAAAATACATGTTCAAAGTTTGCATGGAGACCACCCTCAGAATAAACTGAAATCTAGACTTAAAACCCTGAAATACTTTAAAATAAACAAGA
Source organism: Equus przewalskii (assembly GCF_037783145.1). Taxonomy (NCBI): domain Eukaryota; kingdom Metazoa; phylum Chordata; class Mammalia; order Perissodactyla; family Equidae; genus Equus; species Equus przewalskii. The sequence goes on along the minus strand of NC_091846.1, from coordinate 7,841,489 downwards.
ATTTGTCTTAAAAAAAAAGTCAAGCCTTAAGTTATTAAGTAAGCATCCATGTTAATTCTTACTCACCTGATATTGAGCCATTAATGCCAATGGATTATTATTCTGACTGTTATCAAACGTTAAAACATCAAAAACTCCAACACAGTTTACTCTCAACCTTTAAAGACCAGAGAATTTAAAGAAAATAATTAAAATGACATTTTTAAAATTATATACTAGTGGAAATTTAACATTTCCTATAATATTAGGAAGGATCTCAGAATACTATCTAGTCTAACCTCCTGTCCTAACCCTACATAACCTCTACGAACTACCATTTTAGAGATGAGGAAATTAAGGCTTACAGCTATCAAGCGATAGGCCTATGGTTATAAAAATGAGATAAAGCCAGGACTGTAACTCACATCTTTTGACTACTAGGCCAGTGGTCTTTTCACCACACCAAGGTGCTTCTTTATGTTATTCATGAAAAGAATAAAACTGCTCCTTTACTAGTTATCCATGAAAAGTTAGTTAGCTCTCTAACACTTGCTGAAGATGTACTAGGCACCATTCAAAGCATTTTACTTGTATTAAATCATTCAATGCTCTCAATAATCTTACGAGACAGGTACCTCATAAATGTCGAAAATGGAATGATAATAGTACCTGTCTCATAAGGTTGTTGAACACAGAGAAGTTAAGTAACTGGCTCAGGGTCACATAAACAGTAACTAACAGGGTCCAGATATGAACGCAAGTAACCTGGTACTAGATCTGGAGCTCTTTATGCTATGCTGACCAAAACAATTCTCAAAATTACAGCCACTCAAATAAAACTCTGGTGAAGACAAGTTTGTGTTACTTAACTTTATCAGTGGTTCTCAGAGCATGAGACCCAATCAGCAGCAACAGCACCACCTAGGAACTTGTTAGAAATGAAAATTCTCAGGACCCACTCCAGATGTGCTGAATGAGAAACTCTGGGGGTGGAGCCCACCAATCTGTGCTCACTAAACCCTCCAGGTGACTGTGACTCATGCTAAAATTTGAGAACCACTCTTGTACACAGAAAAGTTGTATTCATATGACTTCTACATCCCCCTAACCCTAAACATACATACCTCTCCAACCCTTACAAGATTCTTGATTAGCAACCAGGCATTTTATTAAGAATTCAACATTTTTTTAAAAACTTACAAATGAACTCAAAGTCACAGCAGTTCTTCTGGATGGAATATATGAAAAGGCAGAATTAAAACAAATCATCATGCTTTGTTTACTAAGCTGTCATAGATTACATGCTCAATAAAGAAGTCAAAACACAAAATGCTAGTACCTTGTTTTGCCAGTTATCAGAATCTTTGTTGGGTCCATAACTCGACATGCCAAACCTGCTGTATGAATGGTACGCAATGCAGAACTCAGTTGGACAATATATGCCCAAATAAGAGATTCTGGCAATAATCCAGCATGCTGTCTGGGCAATGGTCCATCGTGTTGACCTATAAAGCAAATAAATAAAAAAAAATGAGATCCTCATTTAAGAAATCGACTAAAACACTAAACCAGTCAAATCAAAATTAAGAAAAAAATTCATGCATATTCATGGCACAACTTGTCAATTTATATATACAATTTTAGTCTACTAGTAAGAATTTGAGACAAACCTAAAATTTCCTATTTATGAGATTATACCTTTATATTATTAGCAGCAGCAGAGCTCTCAATGAAGTGCTCTTTTCTGTGATCATTATAATTACTGAATAAAGAAAAACTATTTAAAGTTAGAATTTATATTCAATTGTGAACCAAATAAATTCAAATTCTGATTAGAAACAGGAATGTAGGGATTATCATTTTACTTAAAATGCGGACAATCCTAGCCTACATTATTGTTCAGGCACGTGAGAACTGTTCATTCTGTGGCTGGAGGAAAATACAAATCTCTTCTGTCATTTATGTTGAATGTTTGCTTATTCTCCTTTGCTGCTCAGCCACCTCTATTAAGCCACATCAGTTACATAGGATGATATCAAACTCACAAAAACATAAATCTAAAACACTAAATGTCACTTACATGCTATGATAAAACACAAAAATAATCTGGTCTACTATGAAAAGTAATCATTTTTATTCTATCAGCTCTTGTAAGTGCTTCTTGATACCATTTTCTGGATCACTGTTAATCCTTAAATCAGGAGAAAAGAAGCCATATAAATTTAATCCAGATTTTGTAATTATTTCAGGTATTACGACCTTATAAATGCCAATGTTCATATGGCTGTAAACAAACCTTTTGTGAATGAGGTATAAAAGCAACACAATTAAATGGTTAATTGTTGAGATAATAAATGGCAAACAGGTACCTATGGCTTATGATAAAATTTCTAGGGAAAAGCAAATACAAAATTCAAAAACTGCTCTCTCTCACTTTAGAGAGAACTGAAGATAACACAATCTAGAAAACAATGTTAATGACTCAAAAAGTGGCTCTAGTGATAAATGCCGAGAAAAGATTAAAGATGACTATGAAGAATTTAAATAAAACTATTTAATAAAGGTGGTAATAAGGAAAAGAAATATTTACAGCAAACACAGTGCTTAATGTGTGCCAGCTTCTGTCTAGTTACTTTAACCAAATTATCTAATTTTAAACCTCTTATTACAATATGGTATAGTATTATCGTTATTCTCATTTTCTAAATTAGCATATTTCTTATATATGTGATTTTTTGGTTTGTACTAAATTAATAAATTAATAGTATAAGAAAATATTAAACTTCCATCTATGTCTTTACAAGTTTATACAAACATAGGCCTTTTTCTTCTTTTTTTAATATTCACATTGGGAAAACAGATGATTGCCTTATATTAGAAGTTGCCATAAATTAAAGAATATATGCTAAGTTTAGGGAAGTTACTACCATTTAAACAATACCTTCAACTATTAGAAAAAGGACTGATTTCTGTGAAAATGTAAACATAATATTTCAAATAATCAGTCAACCGAAAACAGAATAATTAAGATAAAAAAAAAAACGGAGGGCCCAGCCCTGTGGCTAAGTGATTAAAGCTTTGTGTGCTCCACTTTGGCAGCCCAGGTTCACAGGTTCGGGTCCTGGGTGTGGACCTACTCCACTCACCAGTCATGCTGTGGTGGTGGCGTCCCATATGTAAAATGGAGGAAGACTGGCACAGATGTTAGCACAGGGCTAATCTTCCTCAAGCCAAAAAAAGGAAGACTGGCAATGGATGTTAGCTCAGGGTGAATCTTCCTCAGAAAAAAAAAAAGGTAAAGGAGTGCTGTAAATGAGTGGTTCTCAATAGGGGTCAATTTTACCCCTTAGGACATGTGACACTGTCTAGAGAGATTTTTGGCGTTACAATTGGGGGAGGGGGGGTTGCTACTGGTATCTAGTGGGTAGAGGACAGGGATGCTGCTAAACACCCTGCAATGAAATGCGCAGGACAGCCCCTACAAAAATAATTATCCAGCACCAAGTGTCAACAGTGCTGAGGTCGAAAAACCCAGCTATAAATTAAAACCAACAGTCATTTCACAGGTGTTATTACTAAAATAAACTTGAACAACTACAGCTATATTCATCTATAGGAAAAGTTATACCACATCCCCTTCAACAAAATTATGTATGTGTCTACAGATGACATGGCAAAAGGAAAAAAAATGACCACACTATATGACCAGATTTTCAATGTGAAACAGCCATGTAACCACAGCTTTCTTCTTTCAACTGTCAGAAAGCAAAGTTACAAGTAAACAGAAGTAATATATTTTTACCCATAATTAGTCCTTAAAGAAGTCACAATCCAAAAGATACTATAATGTGGACTCAAATCTTCCTCCCTCTTTAATTTCTCTCAGTATGTATTCAAGAAAATCTTTAAAAAATTAAAAACCATAGTAAAGAACACAAGGCATCTTTCCTGGCCCCAAAGAAGAAAATGATACACACATTTTCCTTCCCCAAATACACAAATTAATCAATAGACATCTCAAAATGTATTTACTTTTATTCTGAAACCACTTATCCTTTAATAAACATTCACTAGAAGATAATTAAAATATTGTGGTTCTTTGCAATATTTGAACTATAAAACAATTATTTAAGTAAATATCAGAAAGGGGCAAAAAAAAGGGGAATATTCCCTGTTTAGGTAAGTTACCTGCAAATTTAGTCTGAAGAACAATTCCTTAAGTAACATGGAATCTTACCTTTAAACAAAAGCATTTATTTAAGGAAATAATTTCATAAATGATAATATAATCACATTGGACTATGAGGGAGTCATTAAATTATATTCGGAAAATATAAAAATTAGGGGGAAAATACTTATAATAAGCAAAAGATGCAATGTGATATAAAAATGGTAAGAAAATTAAAAAAACAATGCAAACGGATACCAAACAAAACAAAATACCAAGCCTGGAAAGAAATATACCAAGAGATTCATAATGGTCATACTTTGGGTGGTGAAGATAGAGGGATTATTTTTCAATTTACTGAATTTTCCAAACCATCTTTATTCAGAAATCATCCTATTTTTAAAAGAAAAAAAATTTAAGAGGAAAAAACTTTTATCATATTCTCAGTTATTTAAATTTCAGATATCTACCTGAGTCTTTCAGAACCCATCTTCATCACAGTCTATACACCTAATACATTATTCCCTAACTTGTTACAGATTGACTCCACTTCTTTCTTTCTTTCTAAAATGCAATAGGGTCTTTAAGCTGAAGGATTACAGGGATAAATTCACACGTATTTTAAAATACAAAACTACTCTTCTACAGAGCAAAGGCATTTGTCAAAATACAGCATGCTTGTATCTTTTTCTTACCCCACTTTCTCTTTGTGAAATAGGCATCAGCATTAGGGTCATTAAAATGTCTGCTCATCATAGTTTCTCCTCCAGCATGGAAATCATATGCAAACACAAGAGCTTAAAGTAAAACACAAACACTCATTACTGCAATCTGGCTTCAAATAATGAAGCCCACCAGGGGACATGAACAGACATTTCTCCAAAGAAGATATACGGATGGCCAATAGGCACATGAAAAGATGCTCATCATCACTGATCATTAGGGAAATGCAAATCAAAACTACACTAAGCTATCACCTTACACCCGCTAGAATGGCAAAAATAACCAAAACAAAGAGTAACAAATGTCAGAGAGGTTGTGGAGAAAAAGGAACCCTCATACACTGCTGGTGGGAATGCAAACTGGTGCAGCCACTATGGAAAACAGTATGGAGATTTCTCAAAAAATTAAAAACAGAAATACCATATGACCCAGCCATCCCACTACTGGGTATCTATCCAAAGAAATTGAAATCAGCAATTCCAAAAGTCCCATGCACCCCTATGTTCATTGCAGCATTATTTACAATAGCCAAGACATGGAAGCAACTTAAATGCCCATCAACTGATGAGTGGATAAAGAAGATATGGTGTATATATATACACATACACAATGGAATACTACTCAGCCATAAAAAGGATAAAATTGTCCCATTTACAACAACATGGATGGACCTTGAGGGTATGTTAAGTGAGGTAAGCCAGAGAGAGAAAGACAATCTCTGTATGACTCCACTCATATGTGGAAGTTAAAGACGTAGACAAAGAGAACAGATTAGTGGTTACCAGGGGAAAGGGGTGGTAGGGGTGGGCACAAAGGGTGAAATGGTGCACCTACAACACGACTGACAAACAATAATGTACAACTGAAATTTCACAAGGTGGTAAACTATCATAATCTCAATAAAAAGTTAAAAAAAAAATGAAGCCCACAAGCAAAAACACAATTACAAATTACTCACAAGGCTCTGCAAATGCTTTAGTGGTAAATACTTCACGCAAGGTTACAATATTTGAGTGCTGAATTTTTTTCCACATATCGACCAACACCATGCACTTTGTGTTAACAAGACGAAAACCTGAAAAAAGAAGAATTCTTCTACTAACCTGTAAATGAAATCTTCCCATCACTCCATCATAAATGTGAAGAAAAAGCTGTCACACATCACTTTATGAGGTACTAATTTCCAAATGAAATAATAAATTTATTTACTGTCCTTTAATATATAAATATATAATATATAAATATATTTAAATAAATAAACACACTCAGGAAGGTTTGACTTTAACCTCAATAACATGCTTCTGAAAGAGGATAACTTATCTTCCTCACCATGTACCCTCCGAAGGCAGTATGGCAGATCATCTTTGCTATTAACAGCTTTGTAGCAAGATGTAATGTATCCAAAATTACTTGATTTCTGTATCCGGTTGGGTGGTGGCAGTGGTTCTAGAGGGAACAGGCTATGGTAGCTGTCAACTTCAGTAGGGACTGCTAGAGTAATTCACAAGAAGATGACTTTAACTTGCAGACAATTCATAAATCTCTCAGAGCAATAAAGAATCAAAACACATTTTTGCATTCTATAACAGTGTCAACATTCATAACAATTCTATGAAACAGTTTCCACTATCAATAAAAATAGGCATTATAAAACCATCAAAGAACAACTACATTTCATTTGCTCAAAAATATTTCTTTTGTAGTATAACTTTTTTGTTTCTCAGCTTATTAGAAACAATTTGTATTATCACTTGGAGATATTAAACATTTCTAATTCTGATGCTGAATAAAAATCAAGTTTTACCTCTTTAAGCATTTTATTTTGTACAAAATATATTTAGACAATGGTGTTAAGCATATGAATTGTTTTTTGAAGCATAAAGAAATTCAAAACAAATAACCTTAAATTTGAGAGCATGTATATGTAATACGTCTGTGTGTATATGTATGTACAAATATGGCAATCTGTATCAAAACTCTCAAACCATTCAGTGGAATAGCATAGCTTTAATCTCTAGCAAAATATAAAAGAAAAAAACCTGAAACAACTCTACCACCATGCCTGCCATGTTCTTCAAAGAAAGAAAAATTATGTTTGAGCTTATATAATGCATTGGGATTTGCTCATGGTACTTTGTTAGGCATTAAAAACTGCTTACCTTGAATCCCAATTTGTTGTTTCTTACAAAGACTAGAAAGTTATAGACTAAAACGTGTTCAGTGGTTGGTTTCTTTATAGAATACAGGCAATTTATTTTCCCTTCTTTATTGCTCCCTATTTTCTAGAACGTGTCAGTTTTATGATCCAAAAAGACAAGCAGTTTTTTAATGCTTCAAATACAATCAATTACATTTTCCAATCAGATAGCTTCCATTCTATTAAATGTCTTCAATGACTTGGGAATGTTCACGATATTTTAAGTGAAAAGCAGATAAGTGAACATGCAGAATATGCATAGAAAACCATCTAGAAAGAAATAGAGCAAAACTTTAACAGTGGTAAGTAACCTCTGAGTGGGAGGATTTTTACTCTCTCCTTTACATTATCCTGTATTTGCCAATTTTTTTACAATAAATACGTTTAACACTATTTTTAAAAGATGGCAGTAAATCTCAAAACAAAACCCTCACAAAAATAACTGATCATTTTTGACCTATAACTGTTAGGAAACACAGGTGAAATCCTATTAAGAAAACTCTAATTCCAGAAGACAGGTTCAAAATGATCCCTCTCCCTTTGCCAAAAACATACACTCGTTATCTCTTAGTTCTTGAAACAATTCTATGAGCTAGGATTCCCTATTTCATAAATAAGGAAGATAAGGATTATACATCTAGAGAGGGAGCTGGGATGCAAACCCAGGGCTCTGATTCCATAGTCTTGTACTCAACTCCTAGATGGCAATTTCGGCCATAGTGCAAAACAAATATGGACTCAAGGTAACTTTTAAACCAAGGCCAAGTGGCATGTTCTATTGAAATAAAAGCAGTATAAGGGAAGTATACACACAAGTGAATATAGCTGTAACTTCTGCTCATTTATTATTTTTTATTTGAACAATCAGTATAATTTCCACTAAGAAAAAAATGGTAAATAAATTTTGTTTCCTAGCTATTTCACAAGGAGCATTTAATAAGGCAAGTAATTATTTTCAAATTAGTAAAAATGTATTGAGTACATACTACGTATTAGTGAACACATATTAGTGAAATACGGGTTGCTATCAAAAGGCTTAAAGAAAAACAAAGGATAGAGATTTACATAAAACCTAATATACTACAAGGCAAAATGGCTATTAAAAAAGTACAAGCGACCACAGCACTGGTTCTTAAACTTCAGCGCCCTTCAGTGTCACCTAGCGGCTTGTTAAAACAGTTTAGGCCCTCTGCTCAGTTTCTGATTCAGGAGGTCTAAAGTAGGGCCCAAGGATTTACAGTTCCAACAAATTCCCAAGTGATAATAAAAAGATGCTGCTGTGTCAAGGGACCACACTTTGAACACCAATACACATGGAAATACAGAGAAGGGAGCCATTCCCAAGGATATTATGAAAGATCTCACAGAAGATTTGGCATATTTCTACAAAATGAAGGATGAGACTGCTTTTAATGAGCTAAAACAAGTGGAAGGAGTGCTTTATGGTGAGGGAGTAAACAGAATAACAAAAAATAACATTCGAATGTGTACACTGGGTTCAGGATCAGTGAAATCTCACCCGCCAGGAGAATAGGATATACCACAGCAAAGGCGCATAGTGCAGATAAAGCTGAGAGAGAAAAATTTGATTTCTGCCTGCAATACCTTCCCTTTTTTTTTTTTCTTTCTTTTTTGAGGAAGATTAGCCCTGAGCTAACTGCTGCCAATCCTACTGTTTTTGCTGAGAAAGACTGGCCCTGAGCTAACATCCATGCCCATCTTCCGCTACTTTATATATGGGATGCCTGCCACAGCATGGCTTGTCAAGCGGTGCCATGTCCGCACCTGGGATCCGAACCGGCAAACCCTGGGCCGCCGAGAAGCAGAACGTACGAACTTAACCACTGTGCCACCGGGACAGCCCCAATCTCTTACCATTATAATGAATGAGTGAAAAAATACAAACGCCCTTTCAATGTTCCTAAAAGAAATAGGCAGTCTCTTTGATAAATCTTCTCCATGGTCATCAAACAAAAATATGAACTAATATGGGATTAGATCAAAGGGAAGTATAAATGCTATACTAAAGACTTGAAATTTACTATGCCAAACAGTGGTACTCATAGCATCAGCATGACAAAGAGATTGAGGGACAAAATCAATTAAAAAAAATCTTATGCTCTTAACCTCTTTATCCCTGTGTCTACTTTCAGACAAGACACGCTGAAATCTATACATTGAAGGAAAAAAAACCACTTCAGCAGAAAACTAAGCATTATCTAAAGGACCCCTCCAGTGTCTGATTCTGATTCTATGGAAGGTATTTCACCCCTCTGTAAACTGTAGATAACTGACAGCACTACAAAACAATTCTTGTCTACACACATGTACGTTCTGCTCTATCTGGTGGAGGTTCAACTGACCTCCCTCCACCCCTGTAGAAAAGCCAGTTTGCACATTGATTTCAACATTCCTGATCTAGAATATGTCTTATAACATGTGAGTGGCTCCCTCATGACTTAAATAAAATCTTTAATAGGTACTCATTTTTATATCTGTTCATCACAATTTTAACTTTTTTCAGAAAGTCGTCTTTTAATACTACATTCCCAGTCTACCCTGAAATAATCATACATGGCCTAATATTAATGTTAAAAAACAAATGTTTCCACTAACAGATAGGAATACTCATTGTTACTCTGCTCTTTGTTTCTAGTTCAATTTAACAAATGCACAAAATTAAGTATAAATAAAGGGATTAGAGATGCCTCAATCACTGTTAGGCATCAAAACTCAAAGTAAAGAAAATCAAGTTGGAAGATTATAGATAGAGCTGTGTTTTTTAGTTTAGCCCCAATTTTTAGTCTAGGGCCCAATTCTACCAAATAATATTAAAAAGTAATGATAAGAAAACTTTAGTTTCTTTCCCTTATTCAACCCTTTTGCCCCCTCAAAAATCAAACACAATGATAGGTTGGAAGTAAGATTTTGAATGTCTGAGATTCACTATGGTAAATCTACAGCAGCTTCTCGATCTCAGCACTGATATATTGGATCCAATAATGCTTTGCTGTTGGGGACTGTCCTGTGCATTGTAGGGTGTTTAGCAGCACCTCTGGCCTCTATGCACTAGTAGCCAGCAGCACTTCGCTGCCAGTTATGACACACAAAAATGTTCCAGACATTGCCAAATGACCCATGAAGGGTAAAATCATTCCTGGTTAAGTACCACTGATCTATAGGAAATAAATTATGATTTCAGAGTGGAGAAGTACTAATTTGATTGAAGTATGAAGTATGGAATGGAAAAAGCAAAGAAAAAAGCCAGCAAGACCAAAGATTAATAAACAAGTCAACACGAGATGAAGGTTAATAATAAACATAAGACAAAAAAGATCAGAGCTAGAGCAATGACAGAAAAAACCATTTATTAAACCTTGTTTAAACACCAGTGCAGAGAATTGGATTCATCATAATCTTTAGTTTGTGACATTCAAATCACTGGTTCATGTCTATGCATGCCCTGCTTTTATTCAGTTAATTATTCTTAATAATATAATAAGGATCTGCAAACTCAGCACACAAAAGCTCAGACCTTGACTCTACCAATCTATAGCATATACAGTCATGTGCCGCATAACGATGTTTCAGTGGGTGTTAAATAATTAAGGAAAAATTCAACCTGAACACTTCAAAGGTTATGACAGATAAGTTCCCTGTTCATCTAAACTGGAAAAATCAGTCTTAAGACATAAGAGCCAGACATATTCCTCTTAATTCTTTAGCAATCAAGAAGCTATATAGTGGACTATGCTCAACTCTTGATTACAACCAGGTGTTGTGAGATTCTCTCTATGGCAAATGTATTCCTACTGTATTATTTACAAAGTTTTGCTAAATTATATCATATTTCATTTTGCTATATACAGCAGTAAGCTAGGGAAAGAAATTTCAATGCTGAGAAACACTGTGGTACAGTCAGAAAAACTGAGGTTTAAGGCCTGACTCAGGCAGCCATTTACTAGACAGTAGTCTTAAAGGCAAGTTACTTAACCTGCCTGTCAACTTCAGTTTTCCTCATATGTAAAACGGAGATAATATTAGTATCTATGTCACAGAATTTTTGTGATGAAGAAGACATGTAAAGCATGTAATTAGCACACTGTCTCGCACACTGTAGTCTCAAAAATAATAATTACCCTTAAGTACCTAGAGTTCATCAAGTTTCAGAAGACAGTAATATTCTAGTGCTCAAGTGAGGTAAGTCACCAAGAATCACCATAAAACTATCAAATTTTTTTGATGAACCAGAATATTGTCACATGTAGAATAATTTTAAATGAACTAAATGATCAGTGGTATCTTGAAACTCTTCTTAAGTAGATTTCAAATAAATACATTCATATAATAGTAATTAGATAGGTTAAGGCATAAAAACATGTACGACTACTTAAGAATTATAATACCCTTTCAAAGGAAGGATGAATCAACTTGCATTTTACCTGGCATATCTGCTTGATCAATTTGAGCCATTGTTATTAAATGTCTGTTAATCAGCTCCTATGAAGAGAAAACAAGTATACTTACATCTAAACACAGCTTCTGACATCTGGATTTTTCTATTGCAAGTAAATAGCATAAGTATGAATGTTTTTGTTATGTGCACTTTCAAATGTTATTATCATGAAAAAACATTTCTAATAATGGTAAAACATCTAAATTCTAGTCCTAGATAGACCTGCCCAAAACTAAGGTTGGGTTTTAGTACATAACCCAAAGCATATAACTAACTCTGTGGCTGAAAACTCAAGGTCTACTCTAAGCTCATCAATGATTCACTCTACGAACACTATAGTGCTACAACTTACTTCTGTGAAACAAAAATATTTTTTAAGCCTCTAAGTGTAAAATGAAATTCCACAAACCAAATAATACCTAGCAGTTTACGAAAAAACAAACAAAAAACACACCTAAGTTATTTTGAAAACCTACTTAATAGAAAATATTAAGCTCTCTTAAAATGAGGTTTATTTTGGGGCCAAACTTCTTATTCCCAACCTACAGGTATTGGCCAAAAGTTGTCTGAAGGTTAGAAACCATTTAAATCATTTATTTATATACTTCAAAGACATCTTGAATGCACAGGATATGAAGTGCAGAAAGACTGCTCATTTAAATATCTATTCTATGTTTTATATCCTAACTCATAATTACTTGCAATTTGCTTGAATAAGGTTTCCTTAAATAAACATACAGTTAGAACTCAAATTCTAAATTTTATTTGCTTTAGTACAGCACAGTAAATAATATGATCTGAAAAGAGCCCTGGTTCTTTCTCCAGTTCTTTGCTAAAGCACAAGAGACATTAAGTATTTCCACTATGAATTCTGAAAGTGTACCTGTCGGAGCTCATCAGCCATGAAGAAGGAAGGTGCATTTGCTTTTGGTTGCATATAAGCAACGTGAGGTGCAGTTGGAGGATAAATATGATAGTTTGGAAATACCTAAAAAGGTAGGGAAGGGAAAAATGTAATGACAAATTTTTATCGTAGTTTTGATAAAGTTTTAATCTTTAAATGAGTAATAAATTGTTACATTTTTAATCTTTAAATGATAGTAAATTAAAACCTCAGAGGACAGCAGTTATCAGTATACTTTCTGAATAAATTCATTTAAAAAATAATCTCATATTGTAACAATCAATTTAAAATACCTAATGAGAAAGGAAATATTTCTTCAGATATAGCAAAATTTAAGCTCCAATGAGAGGCTCTTTGGAAAAAATGTTACACAAACAGTTTGTAAGTATTTTTTTAAAGCAACTGGAAGAAAGGAAGAAAGCAGATATTAAAGGTGTTTGGGTACAGTCAGATAATGAAGTAACACCGCCCTGGCCGCCCAAAGAACTGCCCACATGAAGGGCTTTTTGCGGCCAACATAAACAAAGCCTTATCTCTAGACTTGTTGAACACTTCAAACTGCAACAGGAAAGAGGACCAACTTACTCTGGGTCAGCAGTTTAAGCCAAGAGAAGGGTGCAACAATATATTTATCTTCCAAGCAAACTACAACAAAGTTACTAAATCTGCTTCCAGCTTCTTGTTTTTCATTTTTCCACTTGGACTCTTCTCACCACCCTGCTTTCTTCTCTTTTTCCTCTGCCTCTCCTTCCCTACACTGTTCTACGACATAAAATCAAAGTACATTCTAAAATTTCTTTTCTTTTGTTTTATCTTTACATTTTAAAAGCTGAAACAAACATTTTTTTCTCTTTCAAAAATGAATTCAGCAGATTTCTGTCGCCCTCAGATGATTATTCTGCTCTGTAACTCAACTAGGAAGTGGTTTTGCAATACTTGTAAAGTTTCCTTTAACCTATATAACCTGCAGGAGAATAATATCTCCTTTTTCTTGCCTTGGTTTCCTTACATCAGATAGCATACTTTGGCTTAACTAGCTCAGGTTTACCATAAGCATATTTTTTAAGAGTGGTTTGAAGGGTAAAAACATTATAAAAATGCGCCATATATAATATCTACAAAAAGAGCTGACAGTTTTGTGACAAAAGAACCTCTTTCTACAAATACCATAAAATAAAATATAATAAAAATGTAAATAGTTATAAAATATAAGAAACAAAAAAAATTGTAAAAGATTAATGGAATTCTTACTTGAAAGAACCAAGGAAAGTCTCTACTCTACCTCAATTATTTGACCTTCTGTTCGGCAAGCTGTTCTGTGATAATTTTTGAAAGATCTCTGACCAAAAACAAAACAAAACAAAAAACTATTAGGTATTTTATTATTTTTTAAAAAGCATTTTACATGATTTACAAGTACTTCTATAAATGTTTTCACATTTATTTCTCCTAGGGTGGTTAGGTATTATTATCCCCACTTACAATTGGGGAAACAGTCTCAGAGGTACTAAGATTCAAGAGTCACAAAACGACGGCAGAACTGGGACTCTTAGAAATTAAAAATAAAAAAGGAATCTGTTGTCTTTCCACTCAAACCTTTTAGTAAAATATTAACTTCAATAAAAATAAATCATTAATTTAATTTGTGGGATCAAAATCTGCTTACTAAAATCCAAATATACTTTTCATCTAATCCTATCACCTATGATTATGTCAAACGTCTATAGTTTAGATTAGCTTTCATATTTTAATGGAATGTGGCTTTCTTATTCATGAGCTCTTCATCTACTACTTATTTTTCTATAGTTAAAAAAATAATTTTTGAACACGGACAAAATAATGAAGAGAAAAAGGTACAATTTACGGATCATGAGAATACTTCCCTTTCCCTCCTCTCGGCCCCCACAGTCCTTTGGGAGGTCTCTTCTCATCCATAATCAGGGCTCCCTAAGCCTCCTCCCTCCTAACCCAATGACTCACACTGGAAGCCTCTTATCACTACGTGTCCTCCACTATCCAGAAATCTAGCTATTGAATCACTGCCTCTCCTGAGACAAGAATTTATCATCAGTTTGCTTTCATTAAGTACTGATAAGAAATCAGCTACTTTCTCTGACTTCTTACTAGAAGTAAAACTACCTATACCTATATCCAAATGTCAGCAAACATCAAGTCCAGCTAGCACATGTACTAGGTAACCCCACAAGCAAAACATGTCGTAAACTACTAAACTAGAGTTTGCACATAACCTAATTTCAGATTAAAACCAGATTTGTCCATAACTAGAGTTATTATTAATGCAGAAACAGATTATTTTCAAAAGATAAGAAGAGATTAGAATTATCATCTAAATTAGAAAATTAAACATTCACTTTTTCCTATCACAGTGAAAAGATGCAATTAACCTCATTAATAAGAAGGAACTGTTCTAAGAGTCCTACCACTGCTCCTTGAACGCAGACATACCATTCCAGTCAAAGGCGCTGGGGTCGTGTCTGTGTAGAAGTAAGTCGTCCCACCGACAGTTTCCTTTTGGATCACCTGACCAGAAGACGGAGTCTGAGAGACAGGATTACTAACAGGTGTAGAGGCACTAGAAGGCACCATGTAATTTGCTGGATTTGGAGTGTGACTTCTTCTTCTGGGAGCAGGAGAAGTATGTGGAGTGATCTTGGGGGAATGAAGAGGGGAAGATCCAGCAGACAAGGACATTCCTGAAGAAGATGTAAAAACGTTTCTTAATGGAGCAAAAAATTGGTTTTAGGGAAAAAAATCTGGAAAATAAAATGCAAACATTCATTTGGAAGAAACATCACCTTTAGCAAATTCTTTAAGTGCAAAGATAGACAATTTTAGCTTGTTTTGTCTTAGAGGAAGCTCTGATTAAAGCAAATGTAAAGAAGTCTCTTTTCTCAAATATAGTCATTTCCAAGTAAATTAGGAAATTTATTGCAAGTATAGTCTCCTCCATATCAAGGTTTACATAAGAAACTTCAATAATAAGAATCACCAATAACTTAATGAATTAGGTTAATGGAAAAATGAGAAATAACAAATGACAGGACTCTAGAAAATTATGAATTCTATAAAAACCTTTCTTTCATAAAAGGCATAATTCCTTTTTTGTTAAGAATCATTTAAAACTATGGCTATTAATACAAATACCAAAGTCTCATAAAATATTATAGTATTAAAAACAAACTATTTAACGAGATCTACCAGATTTCTTTTGGCCAAAATACAAAACAGAATGGTTTGAAAAAGCAAAAAAGAAAATAAGTCTAGTCTTAGCTGAAATACATGGCAGCTTAAACATATTCTTTTAATCAAGTAGTATACTGTTTTGATGCCTTTTGTTTTTAACTCTAAATAGGCACACACTAAAACAACTGAAAATTTCTGTAGATGCATACTTTTTAAAATTAGGCCAACTGATACCACTATGTTCTAGTGAAAGTTTTACCTACACACAACAAGTAAGAAACCATTATATGCAGAGAATTCTCTATTATGAATCTATTGTGAAGAAAGGGAAAGGACAATTGTCTTTAGCCTTCAGGAGATTCCGAGCTAACTGAGAAAACAAGACCAGGTCACATGTAAAAGACATATGACAACTTACAAAAACACTCAAATGTAAATATACTGTAAACTACATGCATAAATGCAGATGGATGCAAATTAATTCAAACCAGGCAGAGTTAATCAAAGGCTTAATGGAGGTGATCAGTTCTGAGCAGAGATTGAAGACGGTTTCTAGAGCTACAGTTACACTGCCTGAAAAAACTGGCTTATCCACAAACTGTTTTCTGGCTATGTGGGGAACAACTAAAAACCTTCACCTTCGAAGTAATATGTTATTTCACAATTCAAGGAAAAAAGTTATCAAAATGCCTCTGGTCACAGAAATACGATTAAGAGGGATATGAATTTCAATTTATAAGAATTCACAAAACATTAATATTGTTTTTTGAAAAGATGTAGGTGAACAAAAATAAGCTGAGAACTGAGATTACACTTATCTTTACTCTGGACAGCTCTTTGCACTTTCTTAAGAGCTTTGACATAATTATTTCATCTGGTTTCTAAGCAACTAAGTTTCCACTCCCAATTTAATACTCCTACTGCTATAACACAATGTCTACTGCAGTGACATTAAAACAGGCCAGGAAGTCTCAAGAACGTCTTAAATGTATCTAAGAGAACCTTTAAAAATCTAAAACCTCTTTAAAAAACAATTTATAAGGAAGCCAAACTACTATATTAAGATGTATGGATAATTTTTTAAAAAACTCTTCCAGAGTTCTCTGTGTTTTTTCTAACTCCATATTATACACTGATGCAAGTTAATCCATACAGCAAAAATTGGGAAGATGATTAAACTACTTTCAAAAGATATATACTCCCCACTTATCTAATATGAAATGCATTTAGTTTTCCTAAAGCTAGTCACTAAGCCTTTCCAAGATAAAACTGGCCAAGCCACCAAAGATGAGTAAATTTGTTTACTACCTTTTAAGTTAAGTAACAGCAACAAATATAGCTACCAGTTCTTAAGCACTTTCCATGTGTCACGCACTAATAAAAGTGCTTCACATACCTCAGTCTATTTAATCCGCGCAACAATTCTATAAGATAGGTATATCATATTCATCTCACAGAGAAGGAAACATCCTAAAATTTTAAAAAATTTATTGTAAAGAGAAATACAGGTTACTAAACAAAAGAATCAAGATTCAAACTCAGGTCTACTGGATTCCAAAGCCTGTGCTCCTAGCCAATAAGCTATACAGTTGTCTATTTCCTAAGTCTTATACTAGAGAACTGAAAGGGGATCCAATCAACTTAGTAGCATTAGTGTGATTGCTTAAGCCATGTGGGAAGGAGCAGGTGCAGCACGGGGTAAAGAAAGATTCCGACACCAAAGCAGGTATGTAAGTGAGACAAAAGGTAGAAACCCTCTTCAAGGTCAAATACATGGAGAAAGATTACCAAAAACAATCTGAGGTAAGTTAAGAAGGGAATTTATGTATGGTAGAATTCACAAGATGTAAGTAATAAGGCTTCCCTTAAGAATTTTTAATTTCGTGGCTATTCTAATACAAAGTTGCAGCACTGAAATCTGAGTTCATATATCTCAGGTCAGGCTGACTGGAATTATTTTAAAACACTCAAAGTAAAACATGTACAATAGTAAGTATCACCACCCACAAGGGTAACAGGATATTTAAATTGTACAGGAAGCTAAAGACGAAACTAACTCCTAAATTTCAAACAACCCCAAATATCAAATGTAGTCACAAAAGGCACAGCTTTGTGCCACCACAATAGTCTACAAACTAAGAATTGAGTAAAATATGCAGCTATCTGCTTAGAGAGAGATTGTGTACTTGTGTTGTGAAGACAATAACCACAACATACTTAATATTAACTGCCTA
This sequence comes from Equus przewalskii, assembly GCF_037783145.1. Classification (NCBI taxonomy): domain Eukaryota; kingdom Metazoa; phylum Chordata; class Mammalia; order Perissodactyla; family Equidae; genus Equus; species Equus przewalskii. The sequence continues at coordinate 7,823,624 of NC_091846.1, read as the reverse complement.
CATACAATACTAAATTATAAACAGTATGAAGGAGTAGAACCACGCTACAGAAATGAGTAGTTAAAAATAAAGGTGAATTAAAATCAACAGATTCAATCTCATCTCTCTCACATGTAAATATTTCTTTGTAAGTTCTATCTTTCCACATATGGGGGGGTGATGCTAATCGTGGTTATTACAAAACCCTGCTATTAACTGGTACTCAATCACTAGAATACTTAAGTAAATACAGTAACACACTGAGGATACCATAAGAGACAATCTAGAAGAATGAAAATTTGTATTAAAAGCTGAATTAGAAATATTTCTTTTTGTATTTATTTTTGTATTACTTTTTGTCTTTTTATTCTTAGAACGACATTTCAGTGACATCATATACAATAACTGCACTATAATTTCTTATTAAGTAAATATGAAAACTGAGATATTTAAGCCATATGTGATAAATTAATTGCTTTAGAACAATTGAAAAAAATCCTTCGTAAAAGTATTCAATTCAAATAAAAGTGAGGAACAATACAATAATGCTCCTTGGAGGAATTAACAAGAGCAATTAACAAAATAAAGAAATGAGACATAAAAAGTTTCAAGGCTAATTTATGGAGGCAAAATTACCAGTGTTTTGGGATGACAAGATTTGATCCAAGAAAACCAACAAAAAAGACTCTTGTAAATAATGACAGAATTCGTTAAAGTAAATGGTTACAATACTAACATATACCAAATAAACAGCCTCCCTAAACATAAACAACCAGTTAGGGCAATACCGTTTCTGGGAACTGAGAAATGTATCTGAGCCAACTCAGACACCTTCCCTCAACTCCCACCAATGCTACGAATACACGGAACTATCAGAGAAAATACAACACCCACATTTTAAAACATAGCTGAGATTAAAAAGAAAAAAACCCAAGAGAAAGAAACTACGGCAGAATTTAAACTTAAGAAGTTACATTGTGGGGAGTTAGGAGAATCACAACCTAGGTCAGATATAGTCTCTATCAGTTGAGCTTTAAATATCCACATGGGCATATAAAATATGGCCTTCAGCCCATAAAATGTAGAGAATGGAACCTAAACCCCAGTGTAAAGCCAGGAGGCTGGAAAAGGCTGTACCATGAGTAAACGTAGGATGAGAAAATTTTTAACCCATCAGCCTACAGAGGCAAAGATAAACTTGTTGCGGATGCGATACGGAGGAAAGGAACGGGTTTGGGGTGGTGTCTTAAGAGAAATGGAAAACCCATAACTGTACCACGCATATATATATAGGAGACAAAATTCCAAGAAAACTTCATGTTACAAACATCCCAGTGAGAAGTTAACATAAAACTTGAATTGCAGTGGCAGTGGACACCTGGATGAAGAAAACACCAAGCATTCTGACGAACACTTCTACAACCCAGAACACAAAGGATCTTTCCCCAAAAAACAACTCCACTTAACTCCCAAAATGAGGATTAGTATGCACAATATACTTCAGAATTAGCACCCTGAGAAGAATGAATCACAGATAAAACGACTAAAATGATTAAGGACATGAAAGAAGTGACAAACATCTTGAAAAAACAGGACATTTGCTCTTCCCTTAAAGAGAAAACAACTCAACAGATGAGTTAAATAGCAAAGTAGACATAATCAAAGAAAGAAAAAGGTAAACTGGAGAAGGATTTGAGGAAACTAGCTGGAAATAAAACTTGGAAAACATGAAAGCGTGGTGAAGAGATACAAAAGGTAGAATGAGAAGGAAAATTTCCAGGAGAAAAAAGAATATTCAAAGAAAAATTTGTGATTTTTCAAGAAATAAACCATACAAATCCTCATTCAAGAAGTCCTGAGCAAGAGTTCTGAACAAAATAAGTAAAAATAAATCCCTTTCAATCAATTGGGTAAAACTGTAGTATGTCAAAGATAAAGAGAGAAATCTAAAAAGCTACCAGAAAAGAGAGAAACTATCTAAAAAAAGAACAATCACATTAACAGAAGACGGCATCAGCGACACTATACAATGAAATAATGTATTCAAAGTAAGGAGGGAAAATAATTGTCACCTTGAAGTTTATACACAACTTACAAATAAGGAGAACATCAAGACATTTTTACGGTTTGTTACATCTCCTGCTGAAAGAACAATTAAATGATCAACTTCAGTACGGAGAAAACTCCTTTCCCAAAAGGCACAGACTATAAGAATGTGTAGTCTTCCCAAAAGGCACAGACTATAAGAATGTGTAGGTAAATTAATAAGTATTGAAGAATGATTAGTCTGAGATAGGTTAAAGCCAAAGTGTAATTAAAATTCTAGATAAGTATAACATTGAAAAAGGGCAGGAAGGACCAAAGTTATTAAAAATCTTTGAACTAATATCTTTACCTTCTTCCTCTTCAACAATTTCATACTGAGTAAAGCATGCATGGTAAAATTCTAGTGATGACCACTATATAATAAAACAGAAATGTAATATATGACATTCAATCTCTACCTCACATTATTACAAAAATTACCTCAAAACGGATCAAAAACCTAAATGTAGGAGCTAATCTATAAAACTCTAAAAAGAAAACAAGCGCAAACCTTCATGACCTTCAACTAAGCAATGAGTTTTTAAGATATGACACCTAAAGCACACATAACCAAAGGGAAAAAAATTTAAATTGGACTTCGTCAAAATTTCAAATTTTTTCTACTTCACAAGAAACTATCAAAAAAGTAAAGAACAAATCCACAGAACGGGAGAAAATATTTACAAATCATATATTCAATAAATGTCTAGTATGTAGAATATATAAAGAACAATTCAACAATAAAAAGAAATAACCAAATTTTAAAATGGGCAAAGTATTCAAATAGACATTTTTCCAAAGAAGATAAAAAGAAGCTCAACCTCATTAGTAATTAGGGACACGTAAATCAAAACCACAATAATAGCATTTCATATCCACTAGGATGACTATAATCCAAAACAAGGATATGGGGCTAGCCCCATTAGCATAGCAGTTAAGTGCACACATTCTGCTTCGGTGGCCCGGGGTTCACTGGTTTGGATCCCAGGTGCGGACATGGCACTGCTTGGCACACCATGCTGTGGTAGGCATCCCACATATAAAGTAGAGGAAGATGGGCACGGATGTCAGCTCAGGGCCAGTCTTCCTCAGCAAAAAGAGGAGGATTGGTGGCAGATGTTAGCTCAGGGTTAATCTTCCTCAAAAAACAATAAACCAACAAAAACAAAACAAAACAAGGATAATAACAAGTGTTAGTGAGAAAAGGGAGAAATTGAAATCCTCATACATCCCTGGTAGAAATGCAAAATGATGCAGTCACTTTGGAAAATAGTTTGGCAGTTTCTCAAATTGTTAAACATAGAATTCTCCTATGAGCCAGTAATTCCACTCCTAAGCATGTTACCCAAGAGAACTGAAAACATATGTTCACACAAAAACTTATACATGAATGTTCATAGCAGCATTATGCATAATAGTCAAAAAGAAGAAACAACCCAAATGTCTAACAAACTGATAAATGGGTAAACAAAATGTAATCTATCCATACAACGGAATATTACTCACCTGTAAAAAGAAAATACTGATACATGCTATAACATGGATGAACCCTGAAAATATTATGTTAAGCAAAAGAAGCCAGACACAAAAAGGCTACATATTGTATGGCTCTATTTATATCAAATGTCCAGAACAAGCAAATCCATAAAGACATAAAGTAGATTAATGGTTTCCAGGGACCGGGGAGAGGGAAAATGAGGAGTAACTACTAATATGTATAAAGTTTCTTTTGGGGGTGATGAATATGTAGAATTAGATAGCTATGATGGTTCCACAATCTTGTGAATATATTAAAAACCACTAAATTGTATAGTTTAAAAGAGTGAATTTTATGATGTGAACTATATCTCAGCAAAAAATAGCATCTGAATCATTGCTGGAGGTGAGGAGAGAAAGATCAAGAAAACTCCATTAATCCAATAGAAGGCCGGGCAACTAATAAATTGCGAAAAAATATCCACTTATGTTAATTAGCAATAAAAAGATAAACTATCTAGGCATAAACTTAACTAGAAATGTGAAGGAAAGGTTAAAATTCCACTGGCAGAAACAAAAGATAATTTGAACAAAAGAAAATAAATACCTGTACTTATTTGTCATAAGATGTCAATTCTGCATTTAACTAATCTAAAAATATAATGCAATTTCAATAAAAATAGCAATAGAATTTTTTTAATTAGCCAAACCAATTATATCCATGTGGAAAAATAAACATTAAGAATAGCTAGGAAAATTATTAAAGAAAATCGAATACAGAGGAAGAACAGAGAAAAAGAACCAAGAACAAAAAAGTAAAAGGAAGAAGAAAAAGTATGGTATAAGACCATCAGCTATTAAAAAGTGATAAAAGCTTCAGCAACAAAAATGTTTGACAAAGGCTCACATGAATACAACAGAAAAGGTACAAAATTTGACCTCAAATACATACGAAAAAATAAGTATAAGATAAAGGTGGCATTTCACACTTTAGGGGAGGAGATGGACAAGAGTCAGATATGACAACCTACTAGTCGTCACTACACGATGGAATGAATAAAGATATAAGCAAACAGATGCTTATTTAATAAAACAAAAGCAACTCACTCTTTCATTTATTACACCTACATAAATTTCAGATAAATATTCAGATTGAATATTTAAGAGTTTAAAATAAAAAGTATCTCAAAGAATATTTTTAAAAATACAATGTTATGAAGACACAAAATGAAAAGGTCAAAAAAGAAAATGTTAATTTAACTTCTCCAAAAAATAAACGCTTCGGGGCTGGCCCAGTAGCATAGTGGTTAAGTTTGTATGCTCTACTTCAGCAGCCCTGGGGTTTGCAGCTTTGGATCCCAGGCACAGACCTAGACGCCACTCATCAAGCCATGCTATGGCAGCGTCTGACATACAAAATAGAGGAAGACTGGCACAGATGCTAGCTCAGTGACAATCTTCCTCAAGCAAAAAGGGGAAGATTGGCAATGGATGTTAGCTCAGGGCCAATCTTCCTCACCAAAAAACAAATTTCTACACAGCAACAAAAGGTATTGTCAACACTTTACAAAGGGCTAATCTGCTTAATACATAGTTCTTAAAATCATTAAGAAAATAAAAAGCAATCAATAGAAAATGGACAAATGACACAACTAGCCAATTCATAGAAAAAAAAATTAAACGCCTTAAACATAAAAAGATGCTCCTGTTCACTGATAATTACAGAGATGCAAATTAAAACCAGTATATCAACGGCCTCTTCTCAGATTGGCATTGATTAAAAAGTTTATTTAGACAATTATTAATAGGGTGAGTGCCATATAAATACTGGCATACACTTTTGCTACAAACTGTTACAATCTCTTTTGGAAGACAATTTGGCAATACCTATCAACAAAAACTTCTTCATTGACATGATAATAGTAAACAATTCAAATGAAAAATAAAAGCTGTGAACTCCACAAAAGAGGATATTTTTGTCTTGCTCATCTTTGTGGCCCACAGGAGTCACTGAATAAATGCCTCATGAACAAATGTTAAGGTTACTTTTTAAATCCCTTCCAGGAAAAAGCAAAAGTAATATTTACTTTTCTCAGACAAGTTTTAAAAAGTTGTCCTCTCAGATACAAATGCACCTGAGATGCCAGAGTGAAATCATTCTAAATATGAAAACATTAGAAACATTTCTTTCAAAATCAGAAACAAGACAAAAATGTCAATTACGACTACTTCTATGCAATACCATACTAAAAGTCTTAACCAATGCAACAAAACAACAGAAAAAAAGTCTGCAAAGGAAGAGATAAAACTATTATTATTTTCAGGGAATTGTCCAAATAAGAAACCACAAAATATTATAAACAACAGAATTTATCAAAGTAACCAACATATAAAAGTCAACTACATATTTACACACTAGAAATAATTAATTCAAAAAATTTTACGTTTTAAAGATACCAATTATAATACTAACAAATACTATGAAATGTCTCAGAATATCTAAGAAAATATATTAAGACTCGAACACAGAAAATTATAAAAACTTTATGGAAAGACATTAAAGACCTGGAAAAAAGAAATGAGAGATAGCCCACGTTCATGGATAAGAAGATAATATTGCAATGATGATGATTCTCTTCAATTCATCTAAAGATTCAACACAACTTCCCTGAAGACACCAGACTTCTTCATGTACCCACAAGTCTCCAAAGCTGCTTCCTCCTCTAGTACGTTAATCAACAACACTCTATGCCAACACCAAATTCTTTAAACCCCATCCTCAGAGTAAACTCCAATTCATTCTTCTGAAAAATCTTCTAACTCTATAAAAATTTTCTTGATACCGATATTTAAAAATTATTCCCATGATTTTGTGTTTTATCTTTTGCTGCAAGTACCACACAATTCAAATTGTCTCTCTGTAGGGAAGAACTGTGCCTTAACCTCTCTCACCTATACTCATAATGGCACAATGTCAGCACACAATAAATTTGTTGAAAAGAAAGAGATATAGAGGTGAAAGTTTCCTCTTTTTGGTATCAATAATCAAGATTCTAAATATAGCATTAGCTATGATGAGGAAATGGAGAATGCCATCATCAGAATTACCTGAGTATAAGAAGAAGTTGGGAAAGGAAAAGTAAATGTTCATGCTATCAAGTGGTATAGATGTCAGTCATCATATTTAAAAGCAAATGTGAAACAAGCCATAGCCATTGTGAAAGAGAGGAATTTGAAAGAATTTGTGGTGAAAGACATTCTTCTGAAAGAGCAGTCTGATTATTCTAGAATTACTCTTTCTAGGTAAATGTAGCCTAGGTAAAACCTAGGTTACACTAATGATTTTAACACAATTCCAATAACCAAACTAACTCTCAAATAATAAATTGTCATGTATAACTACATTGAAGAGAATAATTGAGATTAGAAATTAACAAAATATATCTCATATTGAACAGATGAACTTGAATTGAAGAAAAATAGAGGAAGCATTATCTTCTTAACAACAGGATCTAAGATACAAAAAAAAAATTTTTTTTGGGGCTTCATCTAAGAGAAAATCATACTAAGGAATTTATATGATCACATCCAGAAATACAAAAAACGAAATTACTACTAAAAACACTTAATACTTTATTCATTTTTTTAACCAAGTTCCCCAATCACCTCCCTAAAATAAGGCAGCTATATCCCCAAAAACAGACACTTAAATTTATATTGCTAAATTCTAACACAGTCTTAAACTTGTTAAGAATCAATAAATTCTTTCACTTCACTGGTGATTTAAAGGGGGGGCATAAAAGATCAAGTCCAAACTTGAACTCAGAGCACTTTTCTCCCCCTACTTGTTCTTTCAGTGCTTTGGAGACAAGCTTCATTTCTTAGTCCATTTCTATCACTAGCTGTTCTTAGCAGGAGAAAGTGAGTTTAAGGAAAGTATTTAACTGTAATCATTTTAACAATTAAAAGTTTGGATGTCGTGGAGTTATTTGCAATTTGATGCAACCTGTCAGACAAATCCCCAACATACTCTAAGTAACTACATGGTATGCAGGACAGAGTTCTATCGAATAGAACTTTCTGAAATATAATGTTAAAGTTACAGAATAACATCAGAAATGCACTAAACTCTCCATATGATGTTGATGGTTACTCTATAAATAAAGCTGCTTTAAAATATAATCCTCAGTTCCTCAGTAAATTTAGTAACAAAAAATCTGTATTAGGGTCCCCACGACCACCCCTACGTTCAGAAATTCACGAGAACTTCTAAGACCTGGCATATAGTTGCACTCGTGGCTAAAATTTATCAGAGCAATGTAGTAAGCATACACATCCATATCTTAAGGAAAAAGACACAAGTGGAGTCTAGAGGAATTCACGTGTAAGTTTCCTTACGCGCTCTTCCTCTCGTGAGAGATCACACAGCTTACTCTTCCTCCAGTAACATATGTGCAATCTATTTGCTCAGAGAAGCCCATTAGAAACTCAGTGCCCCAGGTTTTCACAGGGGGACTGGTCACATAGGCATCTTCATCCTCAGCACATACCAGAATTCCAAACTCTCAGAAGGAATGCAGATGTGCAGGATAAACCACATTGTTAGCACAGAGTCTTGGCACAGTAAACCACCCTTATCAGTTGGGGAACAATGAAAACATTCCCCAAATCTAAGTTCCCAGATGTTGGCCAAGGGCCAACCTTACAAGCGGGCTTTTTTAAGGATAGCAGGCTCATTTCTACACAGATACCTTGAATTGTCTCCAGGATAGTCACCACTTTTTCATAGTTTTGCCCTATAATAAAGTGAATATTGTTATAGAGAAACACAAGGACAAATGTCTTGTTTTTTTGTATCTAAACAAATGCCTCTGGGAAGGAGGAGGAGAAAAAAAGTAAGCCTTAAATTAGGGCAATGGATTTATGTTGACTCCACTACTTTTCGCCTACGTGCATTTAGAAAAAATTACATACATTAGTGACGTACAGTCCACGGCCAGGAAATACAGCAAAGAGAAATTAAATACAGTTCACATAAAAAGGAGCTGATCCTATGTGTTTGATCAGCTCCTATCTCTAAGTATTTGACCTATCTAAATATACACACTAACCAAATATATATGTCATGGCTTAAAATAAGATTTCTGCTACTAACATTAAATAGAAAAGACTTCATAATACCATCAGTTAAGTCATATTTTAGCTTCTAGCATACTAAAATTATAGAAGCCATTCAAAAAGTTTGCTTATTTAAATATTAGGAGTATATGAAACAAAACTTTATTCTTAGAAAATAACTGTTGGACTTTTAGAACAATCCTAAAAAGAATCATCTAGGCTTTGATTTGCTGTATGCTTCATAAAAATAGCTGCTTTCAATTTTAATAGCTTAAAAACAATTCACAGCTTTTGTTCCAGAAATTCTAGTTCTACAAAGTATCCTAAAGAAACAGTCCTAAATCTTGGAAGATATTTATAGCTAAGATAAATGTATATATGCACAGATCATATACATATATGCTGCTTTCGAAAACGTAACACTATGATTCAATTTTTTAATAGATAAAATAAGTCTTTAAAAACTGAATGGCAATTTGAAGGTTAGAGAAAACTGTCACTCAACTGAAATCTATTAAGGTGGTAAAAATGGTTTTCAGGGAAAATGGCTCATTATAAGTGATGCTCTATAATGTGCACTAAATTTTTACTCATGATTCAGTTACTTAATTCAGAAAAACTGTTTGAATACTTAATAACTTGACCTAAAATAAAATCAATTTCTTTTATGTTTACATTTTAAATAACCTTGAGTCTAAGTTTGTTTGCACAAAGATTAAAGTTATCTTCATTGCTTTATAAATAAAAGAATATATAAATTTCAAAATCTTAAATTTAGAAATCCTTAGTCAATATTTTTGCTTCATGATAATCACCTTATTGAGTCATCGTTAAATTCATAATTATCTTTCTAAAGATAATTAAGAATCTACTTAATTATCTACTTACATTTAAAGATAAATAAGAATTTACCTCATGAACTTACCAATCATTTGAAGAGAATGTTTTACAATTTTCAATTTTTTTCTTCAGATTTTTTTTTTTCCTCCCCAAAGCCCCCCAGTACATAGTTGTATATTCTTTGTTGTGGGTCCTTCTAGTTGTGGCATGTGGGATGCTGCCTCAGCGTGGTTTGATGAGCAGTGCCATGTCTGCGCCCAGAATTCGAACCAACGAAACATTGGGCTGCCAGGAGTGGAGCATGCGAACTTAACCACTCGGCCACGGGGCCAGCCCCACAATTTCCAATTTTTAAGCCAGAAGTAGACTAAGCTTCTCTCCTCTCTTTACAAATTAGACAACTGGGGCCCAACATAGCTCAATGATTTGTTTAATCTATAAACTCAGTGATGATAGAAACGAAACTAGAATCTAGGCCCCTTAAGTGCTAACACAGCCCAGTGTAGCACTTTAATGCAGCTGAACTTAACCTAAATTCACATCACTAATGGTCATATAAAAATAATGCACCTAGAAGGAAAAGCTATAGTCTAAAGAGAAAATGTGATTACAGGCAGAAGAACTGTTAAATTTCAGAACATATAAAATATTAAAGGAGAAGAGGATGGTATAACCAATTCAAAACACTTATCTGTTAAAGTTTCTGGAAGTCTACAATAAGCTTCAAAATTATACTGTCAGTTCTAAAGGTTTAGGTACTATGAAAAGAAACAAGGCACTATGAAGCTATGTATAACTGCTACAGATAAGAGTGATTCAGAAGATCCTTGAATTTAAAGACTGGATTAGGGGCTGGGTCCGTGGCCAAGTGGTTAAGTTCGTGTACCCCACTTGGCGGCCCAGGGTTTCACTGGTTCAGATCCTGGTGCAGATCTAGCACAGCTCATCAATCCATGCTGAGGTGGCATCCATATAGCAGAGCCAGAAGGACCTACAACATATACTGGGAGGCTTTGGGGAGAAGAAGGGAAAAAAAAAAAGACTGGCAACAGATGTTAGCTCAGGTGCCAATCTTTAAAAAAAAAAAAAGACTGGATTAGAATTTAGTGTTTCTGAAGAATCCTAGCAATATGGATGTTTGGATTATTTTATTAAAGATTTTTTCAAATTTATACATCTAGTAATATTATTTTTCCCCCAAAGAGGCTATTATTAAACTGATGGAGTGTCTTTGATAGCCAGCCCTGGTGTTGTAGTAGTTAAGATTTGGTGCTCTCACCGCCATGGCCTGAGTTTGTTTCCTGGTCAGGGAACTACACTACCTGTCTGTCAATTATCACACTGTGGTGGCTGTGTGTTACTGTGATGCTGAAAGCTGTGCCACCAGTATTTCAAATACCAGCAGGGTCATCCATGGTGGACAGGTTTCAGCAGAGCTTCCAGATGAAGACAGAGTAGGAAGAAAGACCTGACCACTCACTTCCAAAAATCTGGCCATGAAAACCCTGTGAATGGCAGTGGAGCATTGCCTAATGTAGTGCCAAAGGTGAGGACGGCACACAAAGACTGGCTAGGGTTCTGCTCTGCTGTACACAGGCTTGCTAGGAGTCAGAATTGACTAGAGGGGCCGGCCCAGCAGCACAGCAGTTAAGTTCACATGTTCCACTTTGCTGGCCCAGGATTCGCCGGTTCAGATCCCAGCCATGCTGTGGTAGGCGGCCCACATAAAATAGAGGAAGATGGCCGTGGATGTTAGCCAGCAAAATGAGGAGGACTGGCGGCAGATGTTAGCTCAGGGCTAATCTTCCTCAAAAAAAAGAAAGAAAAAAAAAAGAATTGACTAGACAGCATTAACGGCAACAACAAATGCATTTTTTGATAGATGGCAACTTAGAATGCAGGAATATGATAAATCTTGATTTTAGTTTTGGTCACTTTTCTGCCCAACAAGGGAACTAATGGCAATAATCCTTCAAGACTCTGCCATCAAGTAAAGAAAGTCAATACAGTCATGCATTGCTTAAGGATGGGGATGCATTCTGAAAAATATGTCATTAGTCAATCTCGTCGTTAGGTGAACATCATAGTATGTACTTACACAAACTTAGATAGTAGAGGCTACTACACACCTAGACTATATGGCACTAATCTTCTGGGACCACTATCGTATATGCAGTCCATCTTTGAAACGTCATTATGCAGTACATGACTGTATTTTATTAAATTTTAATTTGAGAATATTTTACCATCCCTTTTAAGCCACAAACTGAAGTAAAACAAGAAAATTTTAAAAACTGGACACAAAGATATAACTGAGATAACCATCATACAGGTATGTGTGTATTTTAAATGTGGATCTAATCTTCAGGTTGTACAAAACAAACCAGCATCCAAAAAGCAACAGAATTAGGAAGTAAAAGGTAACGTAATACTAGCCTATACTTCTTTCCACACAATAATTTCATCATTGGATCAAATTCAGCTTTGCAAATAATTATCAAAACTGGCTAAAATGTTCTTAACCAAAAGTACCATGCTTAAGGTCCTAATAATCATGCAACTAATGAACCTAAAGTTGAATTGTATAAAAGCTCGCTTGTCTAAAGCCCAATTTTCCAAACTCTGATATGATGGATGATCATTTGTACTTCTAGCCTGAACATTAAAGATATTTAATAATCAGCTTGAATACTGGCTAGGGAAAATTCTCATTATTCCCATATATTTTACATCATATTAACTTTCAAATAATTAAAATAAAATTAATATATTTATAACCCTTTAACTCTCAAACCACAAAATTTTATGTGTTACTACACAGATGTACCTTTGGGTAAAGTATTCCTTATGTCATGACACACTCTGTTTTTAAAAGCTTCCAAAAAGACAATCCACAGTATTCCTGCATAATTTATTATGGCCTAAAACATTAGGATAAGAAAATTTTTCTTTCTGTAGCTTAAATCCCTCATGTTTCAGATAAAAAATCCATTTAATTAAACATTATAATTATTCTCATTTACTTGACAACGGATACAAAAAGTACTGTAACTTTTTAAGCTAAAAATTGTTAATTATCAAAAGCATATTACAATATTAGCCATAAGGGAAAATATAAATTATTCATGATCTAGTAAAATATAAACTAATCAAATTAAGTTCAATTTAATCCTAACAGTTTCAAGCCACAAACGCAAACTACCTTTTCAAAGATGAAATAACCCAAATGCCAAAAGGTTTACTTGAGAGAAATGTTTACAACCCCATGTGAAAAAAGGGTAACTTGGATTCATAACTAGACTGAAAAATTCCTATGCTGCTCTCTCAGAGGCATACTAATTCTTGCTGGCAACAAATAGCAGTAAAATTGCTATACTTTAAAGAATTGTTTCATGAAGTGTGGTGGTAAAATGAAAACAGAGTCAATAAGAATACCGATGTTAATTGCCAGAACTGATTCCTTCACAAACCCTGTTTTCACAACAGCAACCCCTTATGATTAGGGGAATTAAAAGTTGCTGAACTCAACAATCCCTTCGGTTAAACAAACAGACCCCTCATAGAGCTGTCCAACGCTGCCCAAACTATCCATCCTTTAGTCGGATCAGTCAGTTTCATGAATTGTAGGATTTATCTTCAAGTCCAGTGCTGACTCAGAGGGTAGCTTGTTCCCTAGAGAAAACAACCAACAAAAATCAGAACAGCTACTGCTCATAAGCTCTTTCAACACCCAAGTGGAAAGGACAACTTATTGGGTCCAAAAAAATAGTTCAACTTCCTTTCAACTACAGAAGTAGCCAATAAACTGAAGGCATTTATATGCCACAGGTAGTTCTTGGTTAAAGCTTTCACTCAGTTATAGCAAGAATTGTTAAACAGCTAAAAGAGCTTACAGGAAAAGCTATCACACAAGCCATAGGGGTTTCTCACTCAAGAAGAAATTCGCAGGGAATATAAATGGAAAGTATTCCAAGGGCCAAAGCTGCTGTTTTGTCTTCTTTTAATCTTTAAAAAGCTGCTTTCTGTGTGTGTGTGTGTGTGTGTGTGTGTGTGTGTGTGTGTGTGTGGTGGAGGGGAATTAAATGTCTCCACCTAGAAATAGTTTACATGTCTAGGGTAGCTTTGCTTAATGACACATAAAAAACTAGTGAAGTGTTACATAATTCCTTAAATGCAAGGTCATCATTTACTAGTCAGAGAAAATATTCTGAATCAAAAGATAAAAAGAGTAATATGTTTCATTTCAAGACCTACAATAGCGAATTGCCTTCCCTATTATGTATTTTTAAAACCAAAAAATCAGCATGCACAACCTTTGAGCTTCAAGATATACCATAACAAAACAAGACCTTCCCATTTCATGAGTTAGGGGTTTTGTCTACAATAATACATCATTATGGAAAATGGAGGAAAAAAACTCAGTAAGACAGGCAACCAACAAGCCCAAGCTAATTTCAGAAGATTGAAATGGTGTTTCGTCCTTTCACATAAATTGGGTTAAAAGGTTTTTATACAACAAACATGCTCCTCAAGACTGCCTACAGAAAGAATCATGGACCCAATACAACTTTTCACTTTCTAAAATTTGTTAATTCTATTATTTACTGAAGTGTGGAAAAAATTTCCAATAAAAAATTTTCCCTTGTCACTTCCAAATTGTAACATGGAAAATTCTCATTTCTCGACCAAGAATCTAGGTGCCTGAGTGCCGAGATTTATGGAGGACAAAACTAGGAGTAGACTACGCTCTGTCTTGAAAATTGTGCTCTGTCTTGAAAATTGTACTCGTTAGAATATAAGCATCTGACACTTTGATAATTTGTAGCGGTTTTTGGTCTGGTTTGGTTTTAAAGCCTTACTGATTCCTCACTTTCCCAGCCTTTCTCAGAGAAAGGAGAGTTAAGCCCTAATGAGTGAAGACACCCATGTAATGAATGACATCTGTTGTTTACTATCCTTGGGAGAATTCGCAAAATAGTCACTCAAATTATGTTCTGTATTCTATGGTTCAGATGAGGAATCTCAGTTGAGAAAAGCTGCAACCCTCCCAGCTTCCTTAACCCGTGTACTGGTAAGCTCCCTCCTATCGAGAAACAGGCCTTCTGTGCCAGTGGTTTTCAAACTGTATTAAATAGAACCCTAGGCTTCCAGAATGCTTCAGAGTTCTGCAAATTGTTGATTTGATTTTCTATCTACTTTTTCACTATTAAATTAATAATAAAATCACAAATGCCGGTCCAAATTAGTATGCAATCCCTTTTTAACATACTAGAGATCATCACTAACATACTTAATTTCTGTTGGGTTAGGATATTTTCATGGAGACCTCAGAATAAAGCCTCTTTGTCCTGTTACCCCTGTGTACATATGTGGATTTTCTGTTAGGAAAGTAGTGACTCTATTATATTCTTTACTTACATGCACATGTACTCAGATAAAATTGAACAAATGAGTGCACAACTTATTCATGTGAATCATGCTTTTCATGTTGCTATATTATAGAAAATATAGAAAAGGAAATTGAGAAATATAAGATTATCCTTCACCCATCAATTTCAAGCTATTGTGTTCAACAAAATACCACACAGACCTTTTCTCACTGAATAACTTATGAGTAAATTTAATAAACCTGATCCTGTAAATGCCAATTTTATCTCCTTTTTATTATTTTATTTTGAGGAAGATTAGCCCTGAGCTAACATCTGCCGCCAATCCTCCTCTTTTGGCTGAGGAAGACTGGCCCTGAGCTAACATCCGTGCCCATCTTCCTCCACTTTATATGTGGGACGCCTGCCACAGCATGGCTTGACAAGCAGTGCCATGTCCGCACCCGGGATCCGAACCGGCGAACCCTGGGCTGCCAAAGCAGAACATGCACACTCAACCGCTGCACCACCAGGCCGGCCCTCCTTTTTATAATTTAGACTTTGGGATTGTATATAGACTGCATAAGAGTTCTGCTGCTCTAAAAAAGTGTTTGAAAACCACTGTTGTAAGCTCTAAATTTTGTATTCCTGGTTCACAAGTCCCCTAGGGGCAGAAATGGTAATTAAGTCATAATTCTTTGATGCCTGCTGAGTTGCAAGGTTCTGCTACACATACACTCCAAACCATCTTTCCAGTCTTAATCTCCTACTAGTCTCACATTCTGACAACTCTCAAAAAACAATGTGCCAAACTCTGGGGTGCTAATGGCAAATAAAGCTGGCAAAGAGGTGCCAGGTATTCTAAATACATGAAAAATTTATCTCAGTGATACTTTTCATTAATTTTTCCACGTTCCTGAGTCATCTAACCTTCTTCACTTGCCTAGCAATTTTAATTTTAAAACAAAATTCTACTCTTCTGATAGTTCAGAGATGGTGGCTCTCCATATCAGACAAATGGTAGACTTCAAAAATATTTCTTTGAAAAGATAAATGAAAAGAAACTCTACATAACAAAAGCAGAGACTAAGAAGCCTAAGGCAGAGAAACAGAAGTATCCATATGAGCTAATTAGGGATAGTTTAAACTGTCATGTGGAATCAATGCACACTGATAGCAACATATAGTTTGTTTCAAAAAAACAAAACAAAGTGCTAGTTGGTAAAAAACCCTGCTCTACCCTAGCCCCTCCAAGGGAACTCTGTGGACTTCTCCACAATCAGCACTGAAGGGAAACGCCCATTCCAGCAGGGCCCTGCTCCAGCAGAAGCCTCCTTCGAGCCTAAGGCTCAGTACCACACCTGAGATTTTCTTCACCTCTGTTCAGTCTTTACCGAACTCAGAATGAATTACTTCATGAAAGTTCACTGACCAAGTGAGAACATTTCTATATTACGATGTTAAAATGGTTAAAACATAAAAAAAATAAACTTCATAGATTCTCAACTGTCTGTGTTAAAATGTTTAAAAAAATCCTAGCTATCCTTTAAAACCCATGTCAAATATTCCCTTTTCCATGAACATTTCTTTCCTGGACACCCTCATTCCAATCAGATAAAATCTCACCTTTCTTCAAATTTTCTGGCATTTTGAACTTTTTTCTTCTCTAGAAGTAATGCAGAATCTCCTGTGAAATTTTTAAAAATACACCAAAGGCCAATGCTCCAAAGGTGGAGTTTTTGATTTCACAGGTCTTAGAAGAGACCAGGGGAAGCCATGGTTTCAAAGCCCCACAGGTGATTCTAGCCTGTAACTTATATACGAACACTTACCGGAACCACTGCATGAGACCAGGCACTGAGCAAGGTTCTAGGATTCAAGAAATAAGATCTAGTCCTGATCTTAACAAGTTCACATTCTATCATTAAGTCCATTAAACTGCTTAAACATTTTAAATTTTAATATTTACTCTAGGTCTCCTTGTGTGATCACAATAATGGATAAAATGGGGAAAAAAAGCCTCTGGAAACATTTAACTTTAGTGGAGGAAATAAATATGTATAAAACATACAGACAAAATTAAAATAACATTATGAGATACTCAAAACACGAGAGAAAGCACAGAAATGGGAGATATCTATAATAACTAGAGAAGCAGAGATAACTTTCAGGAAACAAAGGCATTTGACCTAACCAATGAAAAACAGGCAAGATCTCAAAAAAACTGAAGAGCCTTCCAGGTAGAGTGAGGCCAAAGCAAAGGCACAGAGATGAGAACACAGCTGACCATGTTCCAATACGCATTCGCAAATAGGTTATGTATTTCCTAAACACAGTAAGTCCTCCGGGAGGTAGAGCTAAAGAGACTAGGCTTATTTAATCAGAAAAGAAAGCTGGTAGACTTTTAATAGTAATCTTCAATTATTTTAATTCTAAAAATATTCACTGAGCCATGGTTCCTGCCGCAAGGGAGCTTATATTCCAATAGGTGTAAAGAGGACCACTCCTCCTAATTTAAACAAAAATAAAACTTCACATTGTAATAAGTTCTAAAAAGAAAATAAACAGTAGTCAAAGGCCTTTCTTTGTAAGTGACATTTCAGCTGAGACCTAAGAGAAGAAAAGGAACCAGCCATGGAAAGAATAGGTGGAACAATACATGCAAAGAACATGAGCCAGAAAGGAGCCTGACATATTTGAGGAAGACCAATATGGCTGGAACTGAATACACAATGGAAAGAGTGCAAGGGGGAGATTAGAGAGGCAAACAAGACACAGATTATGTAGGCCGTACATAGTAAGGGGCTTGGATTTTATTCTAACGACAATTAAAAAGCCATGATCTGATTTATATTTAAGATTACTTCCGCTTTTATATGGAAAACGAACCAGAGGGATACACCAATTAGGCTATTTAAACAGTACAAAAAGCAGCAATGATGGCTTGGTCTAAGATGGAAGCAGTATATATGAGAGACATAATATGAAGGCTGAATTGACAGAATTCCTAATAGACTAGTCGTGAAGAGTGAAGAGAGCAAAGATGAGTCTTAAGCTTCTTGCTCAAGCATCAGGTGATGACAGGTTTACTCAACTTCATAAAGGCCCAGACAAGAAAAAGCCTTAACTCAGCAAATGGAATGCAGAATAAAATGAAGAACTCCTAAATCCTGAAACAAACTGAGGTAACCAAGGGAAGTGGCACATATTCTTCTAAAGTAACTAAGAGATTTTCATATGGCTTAGATAGCTTAAGAGGGAACTGAAGTTGGGAAAATGAATTAAGCAGTTTAGGATTCTTACTACCTATAATTTGTTTTTTAATATATGGAAATCATACATTCACATGTACAAAGACAACAGCTCCATAAAAATCACACCAAAATTTTAAAAAATGAAAAATTTTAAGACAATATATTAACATTTTCTTTTAATTATAAACATATGGAACTGAAAGTACCTGAAGAGGGAAAAAAGTCCTGCTCCACCTCACTGTAACAAGACTAATGCTTCTCCACTGCCCCAAACCTCCTAAAGCACTAGTTCTTAACAAGGAAGGACATCAGAATTATCAGAAAGGCTTTCTGAAAATAGACATGTGCAGAACTAGAGGGAAAAGGAAGGGAAGATCTGGGTGAGAAACTGGAATGCCAGGGTTAGGATAGGTCCTGGTCTTTCAGTGTGAGAGTGTGTGTGTATGTGTGTATGTGGGTGTATTTTACATATATAAAAATTTTATATACAAATATAATATAAATATATATAAATTATAAAATATATATTAAAATAGAAACATTTTTATGTGTGTGTGTATATATATATAAAATATTTCTATTGTTTTTAAAGCACACTGAGAAATGCTGATGCACAGTCTTGATTAACCTTTAAAAGATTAACACCAAACCAAGCTAATTTTCACACAATTTTAATTAGTCACTACTTCTAGTATTAATGTTTCAAGCCATGAGATAAATCCACTACAGTCAGAAATATTCCATGAAGACAGCAATAGTACTTTGTCTTATTGTATATTAGTCCTCAAAATCAAAATTATTAAAGTGGCAAAACAAAAATATTATTACATTACAAAAAGATTACATTATTATGTTTAAAATAGGTCTTTCTTTTTTTGGGGGGGTACAGGTTCCCCACTGATTTTAGTTTAGACATATTATTACTTTATGATAAATCCGAGACTAAACATCCACTTTAAGGTTTCTCCAAGCAATTCCCCCACGGGGTACTAACATTAATTTCCTATGAATATAGGTACATACAAAATTATCTCCAGGAGTTAAGTATAAGAAACAAAACCCCTCAATAAAACTTAAATTTCTCAAAATTTAAAAAACTGGAGATGTATTAACATTTATTTTACCAAGTCATTTTATTTAATGCAACAAAACTAAAAATTTCTCTGGAAATAAATTACTTTTCTTACAATTTTTAAATTACAAATATATTCTTTTTATACAAATAAAGATGGAAAACTCAGAGGTCTCTCATCAGAGATTAGACAGATTAGAAAGATTATAAACCTGATTTTTGCCAGTGAAACTATGAAAACCTACTTCATCTCTACCCTAACTCTATGACATCCTGAATAGCTATAAATCTTCCTCAAGGAACAGATAAAGTGTCCAACAAAGAAAATTAATTTGCGACATATAAAATGTACACAAACCATACAATATACTTTTCCTCCAAAAGAAAGAAGTCACAACTCCAAGAAGAAGACTGTCATAATTCAAGAATAAGATGGTCATAATTTATATGGAATATTAAGAAACAAGGCAATTGAGCAAATCACAAAAATCCTTGCTTCTCTGTGGAAGACACTAAAATTCATAACTAATTTTTAAATAATACTATGTGAAGTAACTAAAAGATAAATAATAAAATGGAATATAAGCATTTAACGCAGAAGAAACTACAGAACTGTATATCAAACAAGAAAACAAAACTCTACCCTATTTCTAGTGTTTTTTATTCAAATTGTTTTAAGATTTAATTTCATTATTAATAATTTAGGAAAAGGTATATGAGGTTATTAACAGAATTTTTCTCATTGTTTTAGGAATTACTAAAAGCAACCATCCAAAGTTACTATCTATGATTCTTTCAATTATATCAATACATTTGCCTTTACTTGAAATTACTCATTTAAGATTCTCATTTTCTAGTTTAACAATACGCATGCTGACGTGTTAATCTGCTCAAAAAGAAAAAGATAAAATAGTATTCTAATCGTTAAATTCAGGTACAAGTTTTGGACCAGGCCTAACCTAAAAACTCATTCTGTAGAAATGATAGGGAAGAGGTACACTCACAGACTATTATTTAAATGAGACATGATTTCATCCATAGATCTTACATATAAACATGTTATTTTCCCGTTAACAGACAGCAGCTTTTACCCAACATGATAAAAGGCAGCATTTGAAACAAATTTTGTAGATAAAGGTTATTCATGCCAGAACTGAAATTCAATTAATACAAATTAAATACCTAACCTATTTACTCTGCTTCTTAATACATCTATATCTAAATTTGTAGATGCTGTTTGTTTTTATGCCTATGGAAATTAAACTCTCAATGAAGTATGCATTGCATAGATTTCTTTTTAGTTGAAGGCAGTAGAGCTTCACATCCTATATGCAAATCTATACCACGCAGAGGGGAACAGAATCAATTTATCAGCTACCATTGAAACAACGCTTATTGTAAGATGTGACAGAACGATTTTCTATTCTTGAAGTCTCCAAAATCTAGATTCACGGTAAACTGAACCTTGGTTTCAAGGACCCTCCAGTATTTGTGGTATACCTCACTCTACTCTTACTCTGCCAGCCTTCAGTGTCTACCTTCAACCTTCTTACATACTGCATCTTGTTTTTAAAGCCTCCATCAAAAAAAAAAAGTGAACTAAAAATTATAAGAATAAGACCATGAAGATATCACAAATATTCTTTTTCATTCTTTTAAAGAAGTATAAAGAACCAGCATTAGTTTTACTTTCAGGAAAACACTAAAAAAAAGTGCAAAATGTTTATCTAACTACTGAATTACAGTAACATTTCAATGATAAAAACTGTATTTAATTAAAAGTACAAATATTTTCTCTTTCCATTACATTACACAATAAAAATGACAAGTTTCAGCACACTCCAAAATGCTTTTCTCCACTTTTTTTTTTTAATGTAAATAACCTCTAATAGAAGCCATGTGGATCTGGCCAAAATAAACGCAACTCAGTTTCCATCTCTGGTTTCCTTCAATGTCTAGAGAATTTCCCAACTGATTTACATAATCATAGTTCATTTTGGCTGAATATCTGTCTGTGATAAAAGGTATTTGGACTTCCTGGATATTAGAAACACTGTACACGTTAATAAAACTATTAAGTACCCTAAAGCTTCACAAAATTGATTTAATCTCATTGACCAAATTTAGGCAAGTACTGTGAGCTCATATTATTAATTTGATTTGAGTTTTATTAACCACATACTCTTATGTAACATTTGATAGAGATCACAGCCTGCACAACTATTTTGTGTTCCATATCTACACACACTAATCTTTCTTTTGGCCTACCTTCAGCCTTACTGCCATCAATAGCCTCGTTTCCATATGAGTTTTCATTAATTAAATCAACAAATATTAGAATATTAACAGTATAAATTACAGTGCCCAAACCCCTAAAAATGTGAATAACTTGTCCACGCTTTTAAAGATTTTATTTTTCCTTTTTTTCCCCAAAGCCCCCAGGGACATAGTTGTATATTTTTAGTTGTGGGTATTTCTAGTTGTGGCAGGTGGGACGCTGCCTCAGCGTGGCTTGATGAGCAGTGCTACATCCACGCTCAGGATCTGAACCGGCGAAACCCTGGGACGCCGAAGTAGAGCTCACGAACCCAACCACTCGGCCATGGGGCTGGCCTCTGTCCCTATTTTTAAAAACCATTGTTAGGATTTAAATTACAATTTTAAGAACTATACCCTCTGGCCTATATAGTAGGTAGGTAACTTTGATCACTACACTATTTGAAGATACAGAACAGTGACCTGCTAGCTGCCAAACCTGGCAAATGATCTAAGTGACAGAATCTTCCGTAGCCTCTGCAATGGCAGCAACCTTTTAAATCATAACACTCAGATTATTTAAATAAAGGGTCAGAGCAAAATGGGAGGAGAATTGGTGTTAGCTACCACATGTAACTTTTGGATCGAAAGAATCATTTTCTCTTTTCAAGTGATAGTAAATGTTTATGAGTAAATGGTATCTTTCATTCAGTGATAAATTGTGTTGTTTATAAACAAGAAACTTACTCCAAGACACGTGTCTGATTATAAAAATTATAGATATTCACAAAAAATAATGTAAGATTAATATTAGTTAACAATGTAATTTTAACTGGATTTCTTTCCAATGAATAAAAGCTAGTACCAAACTAAAAAATGAAAGTTTGACATCAAGAAAATGTTGTAACTGAATCAATAAACACTTCTCAAATTTCTCTAATATTAATAACAATTTAGTGATCTTTACATAAAAATTTTAAAACATACATATTAAAATGTAGAATGCAAATAAAAGATATTTGATTACCAGTTCTAGAACCATGGGGTTTAAATTTTTAAACAAAGTACTTACACTATTTATTCATTTTTCAGGTATTCTGAAAAATTTATTTACATGTATTAGAAGTAATTAATTTACATTATGTTTGTTCCATTAACATCACTAAGGTAGAAAAAATGCCTGTTGCCCATTATTAGTCAAATTGTATTTGCGATCTTGGCTGAGCTTCAGTAACCCCTGTGACAACTAATCTGAGAACTTAAGTTATCCAGAGCAGGGACAGGAACCAGAAAAGTAAAACTGGCCTCAGCCAAAGGATAATTTAAAGCCCATGTACCTTACTGACAAGCAACAATTCAAGTCCTTGACTCCAAGACTTTTTCTTATTTTTTTAAAAAAAAGCATTATAAAATACATTTGTGTTCTCAGCCCTCAGCAGATTAGGAGAAGAAGGGTTGTAAGAAGGAAGAGGAGAGAAGATAGCATGGAACGCTATGTAGAGCCGTGGTTCTAAAAATGGTGTCCCGGGAGAAGCAATCTATCAGCATCATCTGGAAATACGCTAGAAAAATAAGTTCTCTGACTCACCCATACCTACAAAATCAGAAACTTTGGGAGGGGGACCCAGCAAGTGCTGGGTTTTAACAAGCACTCCAGATGATTCTGATGGAGTCTCAAATTTGACAACCACTGTCCTAAAGGTAGGATACTAACAGCACAACAGTCATCAATAAAAAGCCAGTAAGAACTCACTAAAATGGTTCAAATAAACTTGCCTGAGTATGTCCATTCAAGGCACTACATTTAGGCACTTTAACAGATTCAGAGAGCAAGAGAGAAAGGCTTCACCTTCAAGTAGTTATAATTAATATACTGCGGCAGGAGAACAATGGTAAGGGTAAAGAATCCAATTAATTATATAACATGGAAAAAAACTGCTCTACAAACTCTGATACCTAAAGAGTACCAAGTGTATCCTGGTTCCATACAATCATTGAGGCATATAAAGTTGATCATGAGTTATCAAAAAAAGGTTAGATTTTGTTTGAAGCAACAGAGTACTAAAAATTTTGGAAATCTTTCTAAGAAAAATTACTATAAGTATAAAGTTCTGACAATTAAAGCCATACAGCTTCTGATAGGCAAAAAATTCAAGTATGCTGGAAGTTTCGTTTTCCATGATGCTAGATAAATCAGTTACTACAGCTGCTTTGGTGATTTCTTTAAGATAGATACAAAAGATGCAAATAATATAATGCCCCAAAATGCATAAATATGAGATAACAAGGATCAACTGTTAAAATTCTGCATCCAAAGAAGACCTGGAAATGTAGCCGAGCTGCTTTAAAAATATATAACTCCAAATTTTGGTAGACAGCCATCACTGGAGAAACTTTCTGACAATTTCCAGGCTGTCCATACCAACTTCCTATTCATGCTCCTCCACACTTTCGCCCTTCCAGCTGACTAGAGAGATGCCTAGAAGCCACTTGACCTGGATCCTTAACTATGCAGAGGAGAACATCCCAGACAATCTGAACATCTGCCATGGACTTTTATAAAAGCAAGAAATAAATGTTTGTCATGTGAAACCATTACATTTTGGATCTATTTGTTTCAGCAGTTTAGGCTACCACCACATCACAGTGGGCACTAAGATTACTGTCCATAGTAACTATGGCTTAAAGACCAGTTTGGTGACTACAATTATATTAATATCCTATTGATCTGCACTGTCTTCTAAAAGGTACAAAACCCCTAAAGGGACTACTAGTTACTATTTACAGGAACACCAGTCTAAAATCTGGCACATCTAAAATACGGGAAGATGTTTACAAAATTATAAGAAAATTTCTCACTTCAGACATACCAATATGTAAGAGATCCTTGACTAAAAAATCCAAAACTAAACACTGTCACTATAAACATGCAGTCCACATCTGAGTTTTTGCTAGTATTCATGGTTAGGTTTTACATGTGTCTGTACACAGGGGGTTTTAAGAGGGATTCATCTCTAATTCCTCTCCTTTGACTAACACCCTTCCTACATGCCCTTCTCTAGGGTAACTGCACATCTGAAAGGTAAAAAGAATAAGAAAAAAGATGATTTTCATATATGAATATGACTAGTCAAGCTGAGAAGAATCAGGGAAAATTCAAGAAACAGAAGAGGCTGCCACCACTCACTTCATTCCTACCGAATTAGAGGACCGCTCCTAACCAGACGTGTTACATCAAGCATGATAATTTTATCCACACTCTCTCACTGAGTACCTACAATGTCCCAGGCACCAATGAGTCAAACGGTAAAAGAAGAAATGATCCTTGGAACTCTCAACCTATCTGACTGAAAGGAAAAAAAAAAAAGACTGACATCTAACTTTCCGCATCCAGCTAAGAATCGGGAATGCTCTTCGGCATTTTCTATTACATGCTCTCTCCACCTCTCAGTTCATTCAGAACCACTGCAACACTGATTCATCCCAGACTCTAATCTTATAATGCTAAAACAAAACTCTCCTCATCTCCACCTATGACACACAGGTAAGCGTGGTGGGATATTCTATTTACACAGAGTATGTCAAGGAAGTCCAGATGCCTTTTTAAGTCCTTTTTAAGTCTACTACAAAAATCAAACTCGCCTTTTCGCTACCTCTCATCACAGTCTTCATTTCTATCTCCTTTTAGTGTACCTATCTCCTACAGATGAATGTGTCACAAAATAATAGAAGTTTAGATTAGAAAGACTTTTAAAACCATCTAAAATTATCTTCTCATAGAAATGAAGATGCTAAAACACAGGGATCAAAGGATGTGCCTTTCGGCACACAGCTACTTCAGTAGAACTGGTACCACATTCTAAAGGCAATCAAATCAATCCAATGAAAGCAGCCCAAGAGCTGCAGGAGACATTGATGCAGTTATAGATCACTGAACCTATAGTTGAAGGGAAGTCCTACCCACTCCCATCCAGCCCCTACCCCTTAGTTAAGGGACAAGTTAGCCAATACACAAGATTTAAACAAGCAGCCCACAATAGGAACTCTCAAACCTAACAGGACACATTAACCAGGGATTCCCCAACCAGTAGAACAGTATCTACCGGTAACTATTTAAGCCTTACCTGACAGGTCTCCAAGCCAGCTGCAGCAGCCACATCCCCCTCTGCGCCATTAACGTCTCGCCTCAGTTTCCTGAAATTCCCAACTGGGAAGGGAATATAGCTAGCAGGCACTCCTAACCCAGTTACGGTTCTACAGTTCTACTGTTAGTAATCTTCCCTGGGACATCACCATCTGTATCCATACACATGCAGACACAGAGCAGCCCCCATTAGGATGAGCTCAACATTACAGGGCGATGAAAAGTCCCTTTTCACAAAAACCTTAGGAACCCCTGATCTTGACTATAAATTTTTATTTTATTTTTTAATGTAGAAAGCAATCCCCAATTAGAAAGCTTGGAAAGGTTTGAGTGATTCTGCTGAATATACCTGAAAAACAAAGTAGTTACAAAAAATGGAAACATGCAATTTAAAAATAACACAAATATTTTAACTGGTTTTAAGGATGTTTTAGCACCTCAAAACACACAGTGACTCTAGTTCTGATGCAGTTAAAACTTTCAACAGGCATATTTCTGTTCCTCATATGACTATTCAACTATATTCTCTTGAACATTTGCAGTTTTTAGAAGTTCTTCAAAGATGTTTATGAAATCATTAAAATTCACTGTACTTAAGAGATACCCATCAATTAAAAAAATTTTTTCCAAGACAAAAATGGAGCTTAGTTAAATGAATAAGCATTTACTAGGTACTCTCTATATGCCTAAATTTGTGCTAAATAAGAAATGACATGGTCCTTTCTTCTTAAGGAATTTGTAATATGCTTAAGAAATCTAGATTGATATTTAAAACAATTAGAAGAATATTTTAATGTTAAACTAGCTCTACTATTATTAAGAGTAACAATAATTTAGAGAAATCAGTTCAGACTGAAATATCAAAATAAATTCACGGTTGAATTACTTGACTGTCCCACAGAATCCATTTAACGGTAGACTTTAAAAAAATAATTACAAGGAAAACCTGCTTAGAGTTACATATATAAAACATGGTGATGTTTAAGAATTACTTTATAAATATTTTTTATAATTTTTATTTTCAGTAATTATACCACTTGGTAAAACATAAAATAATCTAAAACAATAGCTTACGGAGTTTTTATGCCTTGAGCGATTTTAATGTACAGACTAAGATACACAGTAAAATTTTAAATATGAACTTAGATAGTCACCACAGCTTCAACCTATTAGCAGAGTTTCCTATTTTCCCAATGGTACATACACTCCTTCACTGGATATCAGAGTAGTAATATGGCTAAGTAGACATACCTACGGTCTTAATTTTACCCACACTAGTGTTCCAGCCATTATGATTTACAAGAGTTGATGATTTTTGACACATACAATTTGTTAATTTTAACAGTATTTTCCCAGTTTTTCCACTCTCTTCTTTTTCAATCATATAAACAGATTGGTTATATGGACACACACATACATACAACTAGTCTAAAAAAGAAAATAACTGAAAAGACTATCATGTAGAAAAGATTTTGATTTATTTCATTCAACGCAAAGGGAAAAACCTAGAACTAGTGGATAAAAGACAGACAAAATAGAGTTAAGTTCAGCATAAGATATAGTTTTCTTTTTTATTCAAATGTTAAAATGTACACTGGACTGCCTTGATTAGCTAATGAGTTCCCTATTACTGTAAGTGACAAAGCTGAAGCTGGATGACAGCCTGTCAGGAATGCCGCCTCTAAACTGGCACAAGGCTAAACTATGTAAACCCCAAAGTTTCCACCTAGACCAACGACCAACATCAGATTACTGCACAAGCCAACTACTACACAACGGAAACGAATTAAGCCTCCATTTCTCCATCTATGATGTGAAACGCCACAGAGCTAATGAATCATAGGACGTCTTTTAGCATAGAACTTTAAAAACAATCTCCTCACTCAAACCTTTCAACATTACAAGAATAAGTAACTCTACTTTTAAATAGTACACTATATATATAAAAAAGTTTAATATTTTAATATTTTTAAGAAGAATGATAGATAAATATTAATTTCCCCTTTCCCCTCATACTTTGCCTAAGCCAAAAAATAAGGAATATTAGCCAATTTTACCCATTGATTTGGCACCCTCAGGAATATATAAAAAAAGATTAAAGACTTCAAAAAACTGGATCTAAAAACATAGATTTTTTTAGATTTTTCTAAAATATTACAATAAAATTTCTAATAAATGAATACAATTTTTCAATAATGATTAGTATAATAATTAAGTTCTTCTCCCCAAATTAATCATCTGAGATTTGTCATCATAACTTACAATAAAATATATCTAATAGTCCCAAAATCTGCAGCAAACTCATCTTGAAGGAATGAATATTTGAAAATACTGAAAGTCACTATGGCTTTCTTTCTCATTTACAAATCAGTGATGGCATTTTCAAATTCAGGGACTCTCCTCTGCCCCTCCCAAGTGTCCACACACAATTAAGCAGAACAAGAGATGCCCAATTCTTGAGTTATAACTGCATTAAACCAGCAGATGACACACCAGAACACTACCCAGAAATGTATGCTCCTTTTGCTACCTCTCTTAAAAATCCCTTTCAGACTATGGTTAATACTGAGGTAATTAAACTTAAAGTATACCAAGACTTAGTTTACTAAGTCTACTATCAAATCAAAATACTCAAGAAAAATTCTGATTAAAAAAAATTCAGCAATTAGTTCTCATGATAAAACTATTTTTCATGGCATAAAAAATTAAACCACAAGTTAACATTTCATATACTTAGAGTAGGCATATTTTCACTTGTAAAGATCTATTCAAAAAATGTGTGCCTAAAGCAAAAACTACTAGAAAAATGTATCTTTATCTTTAGACTATGCACCACTTTAAAAGTATTCTTACTGTAGCATACTTTGGAAGTCAATTTTGCTAAGGGTGTGTTAAGTGGTTCTTAACTTATAGCTACTCAACTTTGCTTAAATATTTTTACATTTTTGGTCAGAATATATTCCAATATGTATTTTTCCAAATATAATAAAAGTGACATTATTCTAGTTTACATTTGAGTGCCAAACTAAGGTTTCAGATTTTTTAGAAAAACAGTAATTTGACATATTTTCAAGGGCAATAATTTCTGGAATATAAGTTGAAAAAAGAGAAAATGAAACTTTATAACTGAAAATTACCAATAGGTTACAACTACAGTAGACAAGAAGCATTAAAGATAAATTAAATCACCACCAAGGTAGGTAAATAACTCTACGACCTTTTTTATTCTACAACCTTAAAGTAGAAATGTCAAGAACCTTTCCTAGGCCTTGAAAAAAAATAACCTTTGTGGGTAAGAAACGATAGAAGACACAGAAGGGGTAAAACGGTTTTCTGAAAGCAAGGCAGACAATTTTTTTTCTTTGCTCATCTCCAAAGAATATTAAGCCATTAATTAAAAGGAGAAAACATGGAGAAATAATAAATGCAAAACCATTCATCATTCCAGTATTTTGGGAAAATATTTTAGCCTCAATGATTGTCATTTGAATGAACAATTTTTAAGTAATAGGTATAAAGAATTCAGGAATACATTTAATATGACATATTGGCCTATTTCCAATGGTTCCAGATAGTAATTACTTTCACTAATAGGAAGCAGAATGAATATTTTAATGTTAGAACTATGCAGAAGCATAAATAGTTTCTCAGTTAATTTAATTTTTAAATTAATTAATTTCACCCTAAATTTAGTTGTGATACCCAATTGGGGCCAATGAAACACTTACCAACATACAGGAAAATACCCTACTGGCAAGCTTAAACAAATACCACAGCATTAATGGATTTTTTAAGTAAATGTTTTCAGGATCTAAAATTCCCTTTGGCATTTTTAACTCCGTCAATACTTAAAAAACCTATTTTTTTTTAAATGGCAAGCTTGAACTAGTCTAGACAAATATGCAAACAAAATATTTACTTTTGAAAGACGGGAAGATGTGTCGTTAGCCCCAAATAAATTGGCGCTTAATTAAGAAAGCCGAAGTTTTCTGATTGGCATACGCTTATCATTATTGTGGGTGCTTTATAAACACTGCTCAGAAGTTTGGACAATCTCCAAGAAATTTTAGATGTGTAATCGACATGGAGATTATGCTCATGTAAACAACTCAAACACACCTCAATGGGAGAAAAACCATAGTAGCATATTACTTACAAGTAAAACTTTTAGGCTACCAGGGATATTCAATTCTGACACTGCTCTCTAGGGAAGAAGGGAAAATGTTTACAAAAATTAACTGAACCTGAAAAGAGCCAAAGTCGAAGAAAAGGTAAGGGGACAAATGAGGCGGCGGAGGTGGTTGTAAGGGAGGGGAAGAGGAGTGGGAAGGGGAGGGGGGATTGGGGGAAGGAGGCACTGATAAAATCCTTGGCAACACAAGGTTATTCAGCCTCTGCATACACTTGATACTCTATATGCTAAATCAGATGCTCTGTTCCATAGTTATTATTATCTTCTCTCATTCCTCTTCCAAAAAACGTCCTTGATTTTGATATCAGTATCAAAACCCATGACTTATTTTACTAATTGGATTAAACTCTGGAGGCAGTACTAGTTCCAGGCTGATCTAGATAGCTCTTTTGGCTTCATTTAGTGTGTGTATATTTCATTTTGTTTCTGGCTTTTGAAATATTCAATACCAAGTGATGATTATTCAGTGCAGGTTCTTGAAACATAATCTGTGTGGGCAGCTCAAACATTTTACAGACACAAAGTAACCTGCTCAGCACTCGCTATGAATTCAGTGTAATTTCGCATACCTTACATTTCTAATTAAGGTACATATCCACAGGGATTACTGATGTTATCTAAGAAATTTTTCATATTTTATATTAAAATAAATGTTTATGTTATGGAGTAGAATGCAAAATTTGCATGAATTTTTAAAATAAAAGAGAGGGCTTCAAAGAAAACAGGGTTCTCAAAGAGTCCCTTTGAACTATGCCTCAAGACCCCTGGTTTGTTCAAACTCTTCTGCCATTATGGGTAAACTTGGAAGAAAGAGATTGAGAAGAACTGTTTTCCCTACTTCAATGACCCCTAACAGTTTACATTTCTTTCCCACTATTGTTTATAATACTGTATCCAATTTAAAATTACCACTACAAATTTATAATCAAACATCTGAAAGGCAATGCATCTAAACTTTTATTTAGAATGATATAGAATAAATTATTATTTTAGAAACTTAGTACAAAAGGAGAACTCTGAAACATATATATACATCAATATTCTATTTCTGGTGCTTTTACAGAAGTTTTTGAGTGAAACAGCATTATCGCTTTAAAAAATAGAGAAATACTAAGGTCCAGATAGGTATTTTTTTCTAAATAACCATTTTCTCCCTTAAATTTATTTTTGTGCTTTTAAATATCTTTATATAGAATTTTTGTTCATACTTAAATTTTTGCTTTATAATTTTCAACTACACATTTGGTCTATGGTACCAAAACCTACAAAACAAAACTTACAATGTGTTTAAATGTGAATCATTCAAGTATACAACTTCAGTTCTGACAGACTCACAGCAAACGGTGCTTACAGATTTGATATCTGGAACTCACTGGAAATAGTTACTCAGCTTACCTGGTGCTAATCCAGCAGCAGCAGGACTTCCCATGGATGGGTGAGAGAAAACTTGAGAGAAGGCAGACATATTTGACTGGGACACGTTACTCAGCCTGGAGGTTGATCCTCCTTTAGGAATAAACTCGCTTGCAGTAGGATTTGGTGTCTATTTAAAAATCAAATATAGTAAGTTAACACACTTTAAGCCCAAAAAAGACATTGAATCTACTAGGCATTACTCCACAGTGCTTTATTTACTGAGTAAAGTATTTTATTGAAAGGATTTACAGTGTTTTTTAGTTTTCTTATTTTGGGATGGTATAATTAAATTTCTTGCAGGAAATTTTTAATCAAATTTGAAGATAGTAATCATTTCATTGCAGAATTTAACCTCAGAAACATGTAAAATTTGCCTTTATTGTCAAATATGCATCATTACCAAACTATCCTAGCACATTTTAGAGAACTGGGAGGTTGAGACTACCTCAAAACTGAGCAACAAGTTTCAAATTTAATATCTCTAAACCACTTCTACCAGGATAAAGGTCAAAACTGTCTTTATTCCAAAATTAATCACTTCCTTTTTTGTAAGCACTTGAGACATTTCCCCAATAATATGGTACCATGTATTTAGGTAACAGAGTAAAGACAAGAAAAAACACTTAAAAACAAGGCAAATATGGGAGGAATCAAGATATAAGAAAAGCATAATAGAGGCCCCAATGCCTGCAAAGCATCACATGTACTTTGTTATATTAAAAATATTTTACTATGAGGTTATATGGAAAAAACATTTCTTCACAGTTGTACTATGCCAAACATTTTATATATTAACGTGGAATGGTACTTTTGGCTTTAAGAACTATTAGAACATTATGAGACTGTATATCAAATTCATAAATGGCCTATATTTTGTCCATGTCAAACACATGAATATCCTAAATATTTTTCTGAAATAGTGACCACTTTAAATTCCACATGCTTAAGTATAAAGATTCAATGACTGTTAACGATATCATTTGAATTCAACTTCCAAAAGGGTCAAATAAGGAGATAATTTATTATGTTCATACTTCAGCCCAAATTCTATGTATACATATAAACTAAGTTTTAAAACACACTGAATCATGATGCAAAATATTTAATCACTTAAAAGTATTTTAGCATTGATCATTGGGATGTAAAACTTAATTTCCATAGAAGGCAGAAAATAAGAAGGTGGACTAATTATTGTATAACTGAAGAACAACTACCCTACTTGATATGAACGACACTTTAAACTGCCAAGTTAGAGTTCAAAGTATTAGATTTGTAAGATAAGTCAACAGGCTAACGTAATCTTAAACTATAAAACAAATATTTTACCAGTTACAAGCCAGTTAAAATTAAATACAAAGTGACAGAATATAGAAGAAATGTTAATATGGGCTTAATTAAAATATATTAGATATACAGAATTAACATCTTTTACTCCCACATTTGAGACATGAAATTCTGAAAAGAAAAACAATCAGGCCTCAGCCAAAATATACTTTCCAAAGAGAAAAAAATCCTCTTCTATCACTTATATATATATACACACTTTTTTTTAAACCTTCCAAATTTTGAAGTTTTCAAAAGTAGTGGCATGTTCTTTAAAAGTATGGTCAATTCCTTAATTGCTAGAGTAGAAAATAAGTCAGTGCATTTTACTGAGGTAGTAATAGCTAGTTGAAAGAGAACAAAGGCTACCAACAAGATCATTTCAGAGCTAAATCAGATTTAATCCTAAATCTATTTTAGACGATAAGAATCAAGATAAAAGTAATCAGGTATTTTGGTTAAAGAGTCCAAAATGCCTGGGAGAGATAGGGACTTCAGGATTACAAGATTACTAAGAGACAGCAAATTTAGACAAAGAAAATTATATATGCATACAAAGATCTTAGTAGCATATTCCTGAGAATTAGGCATTACCCAGTTTACATTTCACTTATATCCTACATTCACTGTGAATAACAGACCATCTGATTTCAAAGCTGAGTTTCTCTAAATTAAATCTATTCTAAATTAATTTGAAAGTCTACTTTTAAGGGATCCTATAAAGGAGAAAAAGGAAGGGAAAGTCTATTCTACTGTTCCCAAACAAACCATATATATAAAATGTCATTATAACAAATTATAAAGGGCCTCCAAATTTATAATAGAAGTTATTAAAATTTAACTAAAAAATTTATACACTAAACTGCAACAAGCACAGATGCAAAAAACCTACCTAACAGTGAATTTTAATTAAAAAGTGAAAAGAAGGGCCTAAAACCCTCCCTCCTTCCTGTTTCCTGATTTAAGATGGCTGGGTGGTTCCCTTAAGTGAGCGGTTTCAGAGCTTGTTTTATTCAAATCTAAGTATTTGAGATTAGAGAAAAAGTAAAAAGATTTAAATGGCAAAAAAAAGAATTACATAAGATTGAGGTATAAAACAAAATCTAGGAATGAGAGTAGAGCTACTATTATTAACAGATAATACAAATTCCTGTAGCCAGATTAGAAAACTACCAGAAATAGAGTAATAATGAAAAATTACTATAATAATGAGAATTCTTTCATGACAAAATTAGATAAAACAATAACTACAATAAAAAGATGCATTCTTAAAACTGCTTCAATATTACTAGTTTAAAATATAAATAAGAGTTTTATAAAGTAACAAAATAGCATAGGCACCCACATTTAACATATTAATAATTTTTTGAAAGATAAGACAAAATTGGTAACTAAAACTAATATCACATTAAAATGAAAAGTCATTCATCAGAAAATAAATAATTTCTTTAAGCTTTAGGAGATGAAGATTCTGTCTAGAAAGACAATTCAAGGACTTGGGTTATATAAATTGTCTAACTTCAACAACACTAAAGAGAACGAAATGAGAAAAGGAATAGTGAAAAAGCAAAAGTTTTATTATTTTTGCCCTATGATTTAGATAATCTCATCATAACTATCTAGATTTGTTCATATATTATTAAATTTGTCTTTTTTAATATAGATAATTGTATTTCTACTCAAAATTTCTATTTCTACTCTAATTTGTATTTGTCTTTTAAATCCTATTCTTCATTCGTGTCTTCAACATTATAAATGCACATTTGAAAAAAAAATCAATGTTTATTCAAGTCAAATAAGAGATATTCACTTTGTGAAAATTTGTCAATAAAAATAGAATTTTAGGTTCTCATACACTTAAATTTACACTGCAACTTTCATGCCAAAAACAACCAAGTGCCTTTTATATAGTGAGTTCTCCAAATTGACATCATTCCCCAACATTTGGGTATGATTCCTACCTGTACTCTGGACAGAAATGTATTAGATCAAGAGTGCTGATCTTCAGCTGAAAAAGTACTGTTGTGATTATTATCGTTTTATTTTAAATGAAATAATAATTAATGTTTCAATCCAGACACCCCATCCAATCAAAATGAGAGAGTATTTCCTATCTACAAATGACCAATGAAGCTTTTTAAAAAAATGAAGTAATTTTCTGATGAGGTTTCTCACTCAGATTTAACACAATTTTATACTTTTCTACTATTATATGATTCCACAGAAACTTAAAGTAAAATTCGGTATTTAATACTCTGCTGGACTCCACTACAAACAGGATACTTACTATTTAAAACCACAATAAATTAGTCGCAAAATTAGGGGACTAATATTTAACAAATAGTGTAACAAAATAGTGAAGCCGTTAAATATTTTTTAAAATTAGGTAAAAAGATAGGAAGAGAAAGATTGAATGAAATTAGAACACAAAATATCATGAAATATTTCATGCTACACATGTAAAACAGGTCTGTAAGAAAAAGAAAGTTGTCTTAAGGTGATGTATGAATGATCAAGAAACCACTAACATTCCTGAACATTGGTCAGGTTTTCTTTTTTTAATTGCATAGTAAACTCATAAAACCACAAAATACTTCCATGGTATAACTCCTTATAATGAGCTCAATTTGCTTTACCTGTCTTAATGGCTTCATAAGTTGTTATCAGTAATCTTTCCATTCTCTGAATGAAACATGACCTGGTGACTTTTTCTTAACAGCTTTATTTAGATATAAGCGATGTATAATAAACTGCACATATTTAAAACACAAACTTTGATAACTCGACATAGGTAGATGATCATGAAACCATTACTAAGTTAATGAATATTAATGAATATTATCCATCATGCCCAAGCTTCCATGAGACTCCTTTAAATCCCTCCTTCCCATTCCTCTCTGCTCCCCTATTTGGTCTCTAGGCAATCACTGATCCATTTTCTATCATTATAAATTAGTCTGTATTTTCTAGAATTTAATATAAATGAATCTTACATACATATGTGTGTCCTGGTTTTTTGGCTAGCTTCTTTCGCTTGGCTTCATTAAGATTCATCCATGTCATTGCCTCTATCAATATTTCCTTCATTATTTTACTGCTGATTAATATTTAATAATATCAACATACCCCAATTTGTTTATCCTTTCATCTGATGGACAAAGGTTGTTTCCAGTTTTTGGCTATTACAAACAAAGGTGCAATGAATATTCATGTATAAGTCCTTGTATGAACATGTTTTGTTACTCTTGGGTAAATACCTAGCAGTGAATGGCCTGGACATATGGTATGTGTATATACAACCTTTTCAAAAAATTGGTACGCTGTTTTCCAAAGTAGTTGTACTATTTTAATACGTCCATCAGTACTACGTGAAGAGATCAAATTACTCTACTCAGGAACAAGGGCTTTGGTCAGACTTTTACATTTTGGACATCTTAGTAGGTGTGTAGTAAAATCTCATAATTATAATTTGCATTTCCCAAATGATTCACCATTCTATATCTTCTTTGGTGAAAGGTCTATTCACATTTTTTGACCATTTTTATTGGGTTTGCTTGTTTTCTGTTATAGAATTTTGACAGTTATGGATAGAAGTCCTTTGTCAGATACGTGATATACAAGCATTTTCTCCAGGACTATGATTTGTCTTTACATTTTCCTAATAGTATCTGTCAAAGAACAGAGGTTCTTAAGTTTTTATGAAGTCCAGTTTATCAAGTTTTTCTTTCATGGATCATGTATTTAGTGTTGTAGCTAAGAAATATTTGCCTAACCAATGGTCACAGATATTTTCTTCTGCAAGTTTTGTAGTTTCATGTTTTACATTTAGGTCTATGATCCACTCTGAGTTAATTTTTTTTTTTTTTTTTTAAAGATAAGCCCCTGAGCTAACATCTGTTACCAACCCCCCTCCCCTCCCCTTCCCCCTTCTTCTTCCCAAAGCCCTCCAGTACATAGTTGTATATATTCTAGCTGCAGGTCCTTCCGGTTGTGCTATGTGGGGCGCCATCTCAGCATGGCCTGATGAGCAGTGCCATGTCCATGCCCAGGATCCAAACCAGCAAAACCCTGAGCAGCCAAAGTAGAGCATGCAAACAATGACTCGGCCACGGGGCCAGCCCCTGAGTTTCACCTTTATATAGTGTGAGGTATAGGTCTAAACTAACATTTTTTGCACATAGATACTCAACTATCCCAGCACTGTTTGCTAAAAAGATAATTCTTTCTCCACTGAATAGCCTTTGCTACTTTGTTAAAAATCAACTATGTATTAGGGAGTTAACTTCCGGACTCTGTAATCTGTTCCACCGATGCCAATCCATCTTCATGCCAACAGCACACTGTCTTGATTATTGTAGCTTTACAGTAACTCTTGAAGTCAGGTAATGTAAGTCTTGCATCTTTTTCTTGTTTTTTTTTTACTTTGGTTTGGTTTATAGGCCTTTTGCATATTCATAGTAAGATTGGAATAAGTTTGTCAATTTCTACTAAGCAGCCTGGTGAATTTTAATTGAGATTGCACTGAATCTATACATCAATTTTGGGAGAACTGACGTCTTCAGATTCATGAACATGATACACATCTCCATTTACTTAGGTCTTCTTTAATTCCTCTCAGGAATGTTCTAAAATTTTCACCGTACAGGTCTTCAGATCTTTTGTCAGACTGATCCCTATTTTATATTTCTGATATTATCATAAACTGTGTAATTTTTAACATCTCAATTTATGAATGTTTGTTGCTAGTATACATGTACCAGTTTCCTGTGGCTGCTGGAACTAATTACCACAAACTTGATGGCTTAAAACAACAGAAATTTATTCTCTTACAGTTTCTGGAGGCCAGAAGTCCAAAATTAAGGTGGTTGCACTACCTCCAGAGGCACTGGAGCAGAAAGAATCTGTTCCATGCCTCTCTCCTAGCTTCTGGTGACTGCCAGCATTTTGGGGCATGCGTTGGCTTGTACTACATCACTTCAATTTCTGCCCTCCATCCTCACATCACTTTCTCCTTTGTGTGCAATCTCCCTCTGCCTCAATCATAAAAGAACATTTGCCACTGGATTCAGGGCCCATCTGAATAATTCAGAATAATCTCATCTCAAGATCCTTAACTTAATTACATCTGGTAAAATTCACCAATTCCAGGGATTAGGACGTAAACATATTTTTTCAGGGGCCACCATTCATCACACTACAATAGAGAAATAAAACTGAGTTGGGTATGTTGATTTTGTATAATGCAACTTTACAGAACTCATTTGTTCTAACAGTTTTTTCTAAAGATTCTATCTTATTAGCTACAGATGACTTATATTTTAACTATAGATGACTACGTCTCTGTGAATAAAGACATCTTCCCTTATTTCTTGCCAACGTGTATGTCTTACTTCTTCATATGACACTAGAACCTTCAGTAAAATGCTAAACAGAAATGGTGAAAGCAGACATTCTGGCCTTAATTCTGATCTTAGGAAAAAAAGCATTTAGTTTTTCACCATTATGTATGATATCAGCTTTAGTTTTTTCAGGGTTTTTTTTTTTTTCAGATTAAGGATGTTCTCTTGTATTTCTAGTTTGCTGAGAGTTTTTACCAGGAATTGATGTTAGATTTTGTCACATGTTTTTTCTGTATCTATGACCATATGAGATGATCATATGGTTTTAGTGAGGTAATATGATTAATTACATCAATGGATTTTTAAATATTAAACCAACCTTACATGACTGAGACAAATTCCAATTCTTCATGGTGTATTATCCTTTTTACATACCATTGGGATTCAATCTGCTATAATTTTGTTAAGAATTTGTGCATCTATATACATGAGAAATATACATTATACATTATTGGGATATTTAGACTACTACACTATATGCATCATTGGGATGTTTAGACTACTTACATTTAATGTGATTACTGATAATACAGTTGGGTTTATATACTGGTTTTCTTTGTGTGCAATGTCTTCATCTGGTTTTGCTATCATAGTAATGCTGACTTCATAGAAGGAGTTGGGAAGTTTTCCTTCTTTTTCAATTTTTTGGAAAACTTTGTGCAGAATTCGTACTATTTCTTCCTTAAATACTTGATAGAATTCACCAGTGAAGCCATCTGGGCCATCGTTGTGGGAAGGTTTTTCACTACAAATTCAATTTCTTTAAAAGATTTAGAGCTAATCAGGTTATGTGTTACTTCCTGAGTGAACCTGGGTAGTCTGTCTTTCAAACATTTGTCTGTTTCATCTCTTGTCAAACTTATTGCCATAAAATAATTCATAATATTTCCTTAGTATCCTTATAATAATATCTGTAGAATCTAATGATGTCACCTATTTCATTCCTTATACTGGTAATTTGTGACTTTTATCTTTTTTTCATAAACAGTTTGGCTAGATATTTATCAATTTTATGGATCTTCTCAAAGAACCAGCTTTTGGTTTAATTTTTCTCTATTTTTTTCCATTTGCTCTTTATTGATTTCTGCCCTGATCTTAATTGTTTCTTTCCTTATGCTTTCTTTGGGTTTAATTTGCTCTTCTTTTTCCAGTTTCTTAAGGTAGAAGCTGAAATCATTGGTTTGGGAACCTTTTTTTTTTCTAATATAGGCATTCAGTGCTATAAATTTCCCTCTGATTACTGCTTTAGTGGCATCTCACAACTTTTGACATGTTTTCATTTTCATTCAGTTCAAAATACTTTCTAATTTCCCTTTCTATTTCTTCTTTGCCCCATGAGTAATTTAGAAGTGCATTATTTAGTATCCAAATACTTAAGATTCTCCAAAGATTTTTCTGTTATTGATTTCTAATTTAATTCCATTGTGGTCAGAGAACATATTTGTATGACATGAATCTTTTAAATTTATTGAGACCTGTTCCATGACCCAGAATTGATCTGCCTTGGTCAGTGTTCTATGTGCACTTGAAAATAATATGTATTTGGTTGTTGGTGGGCAGAGTGTTCTATAAATGTCAAACTGATAGAGTTGTTCAAGTCTCACATCTACTGATTTTCTGTCTCTTCCTTTGATTATTGAGAGAGGAGTACTGAAATCTCTATCACTCTCTTTTTCTCTTTACAATTCTATTAGTCTTTGTCTCATATATTTTAACCCTCTATCATTAAGTACATAAACATTTAAGAACGGCATAACCATACTCTCAATGAACTGTCCCCTTTATCTTTACCAAATGAACTTCTTTGTCCCTGGTAGCATTCACTGCTCTGAAATCTTACTTCGTCTGATAAGAATACAACTATTTCAGCTTTCTTTTAATTAGTGCATGGTATTAATCTATTTTTGTCTTTATGTTTAAAGTAGGTTTCTGGTCAGCTTCATATGTAGTTGGATCTTGTTCTTTTTTTAATCCAATCTGAAAATCTCTGCCTTTTTATTGGGATGTTTAGACTACTTACATTTAATGTGATTACTGATATAACTGAATTTAAATCTATCTAGCATCTTGCTATTTGTTTTATATTTGTTCCATCTGTTCTTTGTTTCCCTTTTCCTTTTTCTGCCTGCTTTGGGATTAACTGATTTTTTAAACTCCATTTTATCTCCCCTCCCAGTTTATTAGCTGTAACTCTTTGTTCTGATATTACAGTGGTTGCCTTAGGTTTTATAGTACATATATTTAACCTATCACCAACCATCCCAGTCTGCTAGGGCCATAATATACTTAGTGGCTTACACAACAGAAATTCATTTTCTCATAGTTCTAGAAGGGGAGAGTCCAAGATCAAAATGCCAGCAGAGTTGGCTGCTCCTAAGGTTTCCTTAGCTTGCAAACACCATCTTCTTGCTGTGTTTCTTCTCACAGAAACAGGCCTTTTCTCCGTGCTCATGCATCCTTGGTATTTCCTCAATTTATTCTAAGATGCCAGTCATATCAGATTAAGGGCCCATCCTTATGACCACAATTAACCTTAATTACCTCTTTAAAGGCCCCAATTTCAAATGCAGTCACATTAAGGATTAGAGCTTAAACATATAAATTTGGGGAGACATAATTCAGTCCATAACACTATCACTGAGTCTTAAACTACTTCAGAAATAGAACAACAAGCTCACAATATTACACTTCCATTTCTCCCCTCCCAAATTTTCTGCTATTGTCGTATATTTTATTTCTACACGTTATAAACACTACAATACATTGTTACTGCTTTTGCTTTGAATAGTCAATTATCTTTCAAAGAGATGT
The DNA here is from genome assembly GCF_037783145.1 of Equus przewalskii. Lineage (NCBI taxonomy): Eukaryota > Metazoa > Chordata > Mammalia > Perissodactyla > Equidae > Equus > Equus przewalskii. Next base: position 7,782,893 of record NC_091846.1, on the reverse strand, counting down.
AAATTGTAAGGGGGAAAGTTTCTTATATTTACTCATGTAGTTACTGTTTCTGGTGCTCTTCATTCTTTGTACAGATCCAGATTTCCACAGGGTATTGTTTTCCTTCTGCCTGAAGTACTTCCTTTAATCTCTAGTGAAGTACCTATCTGCTGGTGGTAAATCCTTTCAACTACTGAAAGTCTGAAAAAGTGTTTACTTCGTGCCTTGGAAAAAATTTTAGGGGCTGGCCCAGTGGCACAGCAGTTAAGCCTGCACGTTCCGCTTCAGTGGCCCATGGTTTGCCCGTTTGGATCCCAGGTGCAGACCTATGCACTGCTTGTTAAGCCATGCCGTAGCAGGCATCCCACATAAAAGGAGAGTAAGATGGGCACGGATGTTAGCTCAGGGCCAGTCTTCCTCAGCAAAAAGAGGAGGATTGGTGGCAGATGTTAGCTCAGGGCTAATCTTCCCCCCCAAAAATAAAATTTATTTTGAAATAATTTAAGACTCACAAGAAGTAGTACCCTTTATCATCTTTCCCCAAAGATAACATCTTACATAACCATAGTATATTCTCAAAACCATGTGTTAATTTACATTGGTGCAATAAGTTTAAGTAAACTACATACTTTATTCAAATTCCACCAGTCTTTACATTCACTTACTTGACTGTACTCTTGTAAGATATTTTTTCCAAGAATTGAATTCTAAGTTGACATTTTTCTCTTTCTGTATTTTAGAGTTATTGCTCCACTGTCTTCTGGCTTGCATTGTTTCCAACAAGAAACATGCTGTGATTTGTATCTCTGTTCCTCAAAAGTGCATATTTTTTCCTCTGGCTGCTTATTTGGTGTGCCATGGTGTAGTTTGGTTTTTTTTTTTTTTCATGTTCCTTTTGTACTAATGTTTATTGGGTTTCTTGGACCTGGGGCTTACAGTTTTCATCCAGGGGGAAAATATTTGCCCATTATTTCTTAAAATACTTTTTCTGTACAACCTTCCCCCACTCTGCTTCAGGGACTCCAAATACAAGTATGTTAGGCTACTTCAACTTACCCCACACCTCACTTTTTCTCTGTTTTTTTAGATAGTGTCTATTGATATGCCTTCAAGTTCACTAACCTTTTCTTATGCAATGTCTAATCTACCATTAATCTCATCCATTATAATTTTCATTTTGGATACGGTAGTCTTAAATTTTAGAAGTTTGATTTGAATTTTTTTAGTATCTTCCATATATGTACTAACATGTTTAACTCTTTCCCCTAGCTTCCTGAACATATGGAATATAGTTATAATAACTGTTTTGATGTTCTTACATACTATTTACATGACATTTCTAGGTCAATTTTGATTGATTACATTTGCTTCTTCTCTTTGTGGGTCATATTTTCCTACATCTTTGCATGTCTGCTAATTTTTTTTTTTACTTTTTGTTTTTTTTTGAGGAAGATTAGCCCTGAGCTAACTACTGCCAGTCCTCCTCTTTTTTTGCTGAGGAAGACTAGCCCTGAGCTAACATCGTGCCCATCTTCCTCTACTTTATATGTGGGACGCCTGTCACAGCATGGCTTGCCAAGCGGTGCCATGTCCGCACCCGGGATCCGAACCAGCGAATCCGGGGCTGCTGAAGCGGAATGTGCAAACTTAACCGCTGCGCCACTGGGCCAGCCCCTGCATGTCTGCTAATTTTTGAATGAATGCCAAATATTGTTACTTTTATCTTGTGGGATGCTCGAGGGTTTTTTTGCTGAGGAAGATTAGCCCTGAGCTAACATCTGTGCCAGTCTTCCTCCACTTTATATGTGAGTCACCACCACAGCATGGCTGACAAGTGGTGTAGGTCCATGTCCAGGATCCAAACCTGTGAACCCAGGCCACCAAAGCAGAGCACAAGAAACTTAACCACTATGCCATGGGGCCAGACTCTGGATATTTTTCATTTCTATAAATATTACAGAGCTTTGTTCTCCACTGCAATGAAACTGCTTAAAAATCAGCCTGATCCTTTCAGGTCTTCCTTTTAAGCTTTATTTGGAAGGACTAGGGCAGCATTTACTCTAAGGCTAATTTGGCCCCACTACTGAGGCAAAAGACTTCCCGTTACCCTACTTGACGCTTCATGAATTATGATGTTTTCCACATTGGTTGGTGAGAATAGGAACTATTCTTGGCCTTGTATGAGCTCTGAGAATTATTTCCCATGATCATTTCAGGAATTTCTTCTTCTACCTCAAATAGCCTCCTCACTCAGACCCTCTGATCAGTACTAAGCTGAAGACTTAAGGGGAACCTTTGCAAGCATCCAAAGTTCTCTCTCTGTATGAGCTCTCTCCTCTCCAGTACTTTTTCTTGTGAACTATAACCACCTTGGCCTCTGTGAACTTCCGGTTTGGTCTCCTCAATTAGATCACAAGGCTCCACCTGAGTTCCCTCTTCATGCACCAGACTTGGAAACTCCCTCTAGGCAGTAAGCTTGGATAATCATAGGGATCATCTCATTTGTTTCCCATCTATCAAGAATCACTGCCCTTCATCACCTGATATCTAATGTCTTGAACACTGTTGTTTCATATATTTTGTTCAGTTTTTTACCTGTTTCTGGACAGAGGGTAAGTTCAATCCCTGTTCTTCCATCTTGACCAGAAGACAAATCTAGTGGTGATATTCTCAGAACATAAGGTATTCTTAATTTGATCTTAAGTTACCAATATGCAAAATTTAGCCAATTCCTTGTTTTGGTTAGACCAGACATCCACTAGTAAAGAGATGCTTTGCAACTATCATTTCAAACAATTAGTAAGAAAATCAATTATTTCCGTATAAAGTTGGTTTTCTTTTCAACTTTTATTATGCTTTCTATATCATCTCTTTCCTAAACAGATAAATTATGCCACAACTATCCTTTCGATAATGCAGATATATTTGAAGCATCAAATCATAGAGTCTGTTGTACATCCTAAATACCCTCTCAAATTAAACTACATCTACCCATGTCACTGTCAGTCCCCAAATCTAGGCCACAATCATCCCTAATCAAGTTTAAGAGAGTAAAAGAGAATAGTAGAAAAAGAGAAGAAGAGGGGAAGGAAGGGAAAGTGAGAGGAAAGAAAGAGAAGGAAAGTTCTGTTCAATGACTTTATTGCTGCAATCCAATTAAATTGACCAGGTCAAGTCTCCACTGTCATTGACTGAATTAAGTCAATAAAAAAAAAAAAAACAGGAGATAAAATGTTGATGTTGATCTTAGCCTCATCTACTTTTTTCCAAAACCTACAACTCTAATCTCCCATCTTCACTATTATTCTTCCCTCTTTGGAGTGACAAAGGAGCCTAGTTGGGACTAATCCAAAAGATTCATGTCCAAGGTAGGGGTGTGTAGGTATGTGGGGGGGGGAAGGGGGGGTGTGCATGCGCGTGTGTTTCTTGGCAAGGGCAAGGAGCAGTGCATTATTTGGGAGGGTAGAAGATGGGATACTGAACATGAGGGAGAAAGGCAGGAAAAGGCAAGTATTTTGCCTTGATAAAATGATCTAAAAAGGCATAAAAAGATGAGACCCATGGACATAAAGAACAGCGTTATTCAGAGCTATTTTTACTAGTCTTCAGTATTCATAAATAACACAAAACAAAGAGGAACAGGATGAGATGGAAAGGAGAAGTCGAATGGCTAACCAGAACCTCCAAGTTCACATTTCTACAAGATTTTTTTTTATTTTAATGGGTTATTTCCTCATATTTCAAACATATCCAAATATGGTCAATTTAAAATTTATCATCAAAACATACTCAACTTCTGGGTTATTCAGAAACTAACCTACTTAAGACCAATTAAGTTTCATTTTCTAAGTTAAAAGTTAACATCTAAATACTACTACTATTGTGAAATCAGTCTCATATCACAATTTACAAATTTTCTGAAGCAAACTGGGCCTTCTAAAAACACCCCAATAGAGTAAATATTATTTTCTAAATAAATCAGAATCAAATTGGTGGATAAAGTGGAAGAAAGTTGATTACTATGCTTCCAAGAGATTCACACTAGTTTTCTTTTAAACAGAAGTTCTCCTATTTATAATTTGACTATCTTAAAGGGAAAAGTAGCATGTGTGTGTCACAACCTGCCAAATGAAAATTAACTAGTAATACGTTTTGTGTTACAGTAGAATTAAACAGAAAAATTTTCATGAACTCAGCGTAAAGTAATTCTCTATATACAACAGCTTGAAACTACAGGCACATAAATTTCCTAAGATATTTGTTCATCTACAAAGTTTGTCAGAAATGGGTAATACTATAAACACTATTCTTGAGAATAGCTTGATAATTTGTATCAAAATAAAAAATAAGCAGGCCCTTTGACCTAGTACCCCCACATCTAGGAATTAAAACAAAGGAGAAAAATCACACAAGTCCAAAAGATTAAGTTTAGCACATTTTAAATTTATGACTTGTTTTTAAAGAAAATGAAATAACTAAAGTATCTATTAGTAGGGATCCAGCTATATGGATTATGGTACATACAACAGTGTGCAGCCATTAAAAATCATGTGGACTGATATATTTTTATTTACCACGGAAAAAGGCCCATACCACTGTTGAGTAAAAATAAAATAAAAATTAGAGTACAATACAGCAATTATACTAAATTGTTATTTCTGTAAAATGATGTGCTTATTCATAAGAGAAAGGGGGATCAGTGGTGGGGAGCGAGGGGGAGGGGGAAGGGAGGGAGGCAGGGGGAGAGGGGGAGAGGGGGGGAGAGAGAGAGAGAGAGAGAGAGAGAGAGAGAGACAGAGGGGATGTGTGTGTGTGCATGTGCATATGTGTGGAAAAGGATGCTAACTAAATATGCTCACTAAAATCTTAAGAGAGGTGTTATCTCTAGGTGGTGAGGGAACTGAGGACATTTTTGCTTCCTTCTTTATACTTCTCTGTAGTGTCTGACTTTTTTCCAATAAGTATATATAATGTTTAAAAAAAAGTTTTAAGTTTGTTAAGATTTATAAATCATGAAGCCACTTACACCATTCCTTTTTCTTTGCATATTATCATCGCTGAATGAAGTGCCATTACAATAAGAATTCACATAAAACAGGCAATATTTAAACTGAGACGAGTAGAACCAATGTACATAAAAAAAGCAAAATCTCTTTCTGGAGGATAGATGACATTTAAAAACAAAAACATAAACTGCTCCTCTTCCACTTAAAAGCTATTTACATATCAAAGCTCTCCAATAACAGTAATCATTAATGGTCACAGAGGCATACCACCTAGTTCATTCTCAATATTACACTCCCTATTTATATGTCAATTATCTCTATAAAGCTGGGGGGAAAAGTATTTCTCTCCCTAAAAGGAGCAAAAATATCCATTTAGGTCAGTTAGCAGCCCAGGAGAATGAGACCATCACAGGATTCCAGAGAGATCAGAATCACGTTATATAGCTAAGACTATTTTCTACACCTATGTACATCTTCTATCCACAGCTATATAATGGTAAAACTCACTTGTCACACTGCATAGTAAGAGAGATTTACTTAGAGGCATTCTCTCTAACTAAGAATCCTGCCATATTTAATCACAAAATTTAGCATACATTAAGATTTCTCAAACATTTTTCAATAACAATATTTTGTCATGAAACTGTACCAAAAGAAAGTTTAAGAAAATGCACAAAGCATTAAATTTCAGGACTAACATTAGGCCAAATACTCATCCCGCCAGATAATCATTAATCCAGGTTCATCTAATTAATTATTTCAATAGCTAATATATAAAAGATGCTGTACTAGGCACTGTGCTAGGCACTGTGGAGAAGAAAGATATATAAAACACAGGCACTATGCTCTAGAAGTTCACGGTCTGGAATTCACAGATATAGAATGTACCCTGAACCCAATTCCACACTCTCAAGAGCTCAGATCATCCATGTATCAAAAAAATATTAAATATCTATAGTGCACCTACTGTTAGCCTATAAGACAAGTTATACATACATTAATTAGAGCAATGTAAGTGCTAAGTTTCGTGAACAAATGATTAATGCTGTCTAATTAGGTCATAAGACCATATGCTTGAATTGAATCCTAAAAGACAATTTTGCTAAGTCAAGACAGAGAGAAGGGCACAGCAAGCAAAGTGAATGTTCAAAGGCAGAGGCAGGAAGAGTATGGTACTCTTCATGGAATGGCAAATAGTTCTGCAGCAGTAATCAGGAGTAAGATCAAGAGGCACCTTGTATACTTTTCTAAGGGATTTGGATTTTATTCTAATGACAAAGAACAATGACAAAGATGAGAAATAAGATCAATCACCCAGGTAGTGGTTTGAAAGATAAGAACAGAAGTAGGAAACCAGATAAGAGACTACAATAATAATAGTCCAACTAAGAAATGAAGGTGGGCCTAAATTATAACTTAGTAATATTAAAAGCGAAGACAATTTCAAAGTTGCACAATCGACAGATCTTAGTGGCTGAAGGATGTGGCAGATAGAAGAGTGAAGAAGAGCTCACAAATTAGACAACTGAGTAATATCAAGAACCAAGATGGATAGTAGGCATATAGTTGTGAATAAGTACGTACAGACGTGTGTGAATGAAAAAACAGGTGAAGGAAAAGACAAGATTCATTTAAGACATACTGAATTTAAAAAGTCTTATGACACATAGATGAAGATATTCAGAAGAAGCTAGTCTTTACAGTGAGTACAGACGACTGAGAGGATTAAAACCAATTATCTGGAAGTCAAATGTGAATAGGGAGTAGCTGAAGAAATGAAGATACATGAGATCACCAAGAGATCACTGTGTGGAGTAAAAGAGAAGAGAGTCAAGGACAGAGCTTGGGAGAGTTCCTGAGGGCAAGGCCTAGGACAAGAGGTCCTCAAAAGAGACTAATAAGCAACAACAGTCTAAGAACTAAGGGAACAAAGTTTCAAGGAAAGAGGAATGGTCAACAACATCAAATGCAGCAGTGGTCAGCACAGAACTGCTACTTTTGGTAGTCAGGTAACCTTATCAAAGAGAGCTGCAATAGAGTGGGCAAAGTGAAAGGCAAAACACTGGGAATCAAGAGATGACTGAAAGGTAAAAAAGTAGGAACAGTAAGCAGGAAGCATTTCTCAAATTGTATGGCACAGTTTCCCAAACATACTGACCACAGAACAATTCCTCATGCAGCATTCCTTGGCTCTGGGGTTCCAGAATAGGAGAGACTTAAACATGTCATGTTTAGAAGCTAGAAGGAAGAAATCAATGTCAACAGAGACACTGTCCAAAACTTAAGGGATAAATAATGGAATAAATTGCTGGAGGAAACAAAGACAGGTTCTGAAGCATACAGTAAAGGAACACCTGTTTGTGACAGAAGGAAAAACAGTAAGAAATGGTATGAATGAAAATGTGGTACACAGATAGAAAAGCCGACACATGAGGTAATTCATTCTGAATGATCTCTTTTCCCCCTTTCTGAAGAACACAAGTCAATTACTCAAAAGTGACAGAGAGCAAGCGAGAAGGTTGCGGAGAACGTTAAAGGTTTAGACAGCAGCCATAGAGAAGAGGAGAGAAGAGGAGGGTCTGGAATGGACTGAGGTCAGAAAGCAGTACTTATAGAGTAAGGCCATTCATCTCAGTTGCACTGTAGTTCTACAATGTTTCAAAGTCCTGAGGAATCCTGAGTAGATAGGTTGAAACTTCACCCTTATAAATTCCAATCCACTCCATCTAAAGCCCAAATAACCCCATTTCTTGGGGCCTAGACACTAGAAATCACCTGAAATAACACCAAAACTTAGCAAGTAACTAAAGACTGAAGTATATCCAGCGAGTTTCCAAACCTCCCTGGGATCTTAAAAGCACCAATAATGAGCAACTAGAATTCACAGGAGAATCTGAAGGACAAGAGATTTTAATGTGAGCATTCTTCTAAGTTAACACTTCTTAAAAGAAATGCCATTTAATCAGACCACAAGAGGGAAAACCACCACCAAAAGAGGTGTTGACAAGTATGAATCTCCTAACACACCCAACAGCCCAACAGTTCTTATTCATTTACATCACTTAGGGGGTGAGCTAAAACAACAGTAATAATAACAACAATTGATGATTCCTCTGCCCACTATTTCCAAAGATCTGAAACAAAATGAATATGATTTTATTTAATATGTCACTACTTTTAGGTAAATTTTAACCTGCTATACCCTGAGAAGTTTACATCATTCAAGCTGACACCTAATGTTTATGTTAAGAATGGGAAGACATTGTTATCCCTTTGAAAACAAAAGCATTTTTAAACTAATTTTTAAAAATATTCAAGTGAGTCAGGATTAAAATGAGAACCCTTAAAAGATACTTAATGTCACTGTGTCAGTCTATATATACACCACGATGCCACACACACATCTGAATATAACTGACAGACAGTACCCTAAACCAATATAAACAAAGACCAAGTTTAGGAGTGATAAAGTGAAACTGGAAGAATGGACATTTATTTAATATCTATTACATGCCTGGAAATTTGAATCCTCACAACTCTGTAAGGTAGGTGATAAAATATTTCAATCCTAAACAACAGCATTTGAACTAGATAATCATAGAACACATGAAAAATCTTGAATTCACATATAGATTGATCAAGCAGAGTTAATCATTCTAGGCAGAAACTGAGGAAAGACAAAAGGAAATTTGCACTTAGGTGAAATAAAGTATTGCTGATGTGGAGTTTCAGGTGACCTTCTATCTACCATCTGCTTGGTGTATGGGCTGAGATCACGAGAAAAATACAAAATGGAGAAGCTTCATCACTTAACAACACTGTCAAGAAGTAATTAAGACCACTACGAGGCTCAGAAGATTGAAGAATATCAAGAATATTGGGACAGTGCTAAACTTGGAGTTTTAAAAAAATAGAAGGTCTTCTAATATTTCAAAAGAAATCACCATCCCATGTTCTAAATCAGTTATGATAATAAAACTAAGCAACAGTAACATACGATGGGTATAAAATCCAGAAAACCTTTGACCAACTTTTTTTAATACATAAAAGTCTTACCAACTTGCCAATTTTACCGAATTGTCAAAATTACCAATTGCACATATTACCAAATAAAAGAAAGCTAAACAGTAACATTCAGAGACAAGCAAAATACCTTAAGGGGGAAAACTATTAGAAACAATCAGCAGCTACAGCAAAGTTGCAGGATATAAAATCAACATACAAAAATCAGTAGCATTTCTATACACTAACAATAAACCAACAGAAAATGAACTCAAGAACTCAATCTCATTCACAATCACAATGAAAAGAATAAAATACCTTGGGATAAATTTTAACAAGGAAGTGAAAGATTTATACAACAAAAACTACAAGACCTTCTTGAAAGAAATTGATGACGACATAAAGAGATGGAAAGACATTCCATGCACATGGATTGGAAGAATAAGCATAGTTAAAATGTCCATACTACCTAAAGCAATCTACAGATTCAGCGCTATTCCAATCAGAATCCCAATGACATTCTTTACAGAAATTGAACAAAGAATCCTAAAATTCACATGGGGCAACAAAAGACCGCGAATTGCTAAAGCAATCCTGAGGAAGAAGAACAAAGCCGGAGGCATCACAATCCTTGATTTCAAAACATACTACAAAGCTACAGTGATCAAAACAGCATGGTACTGGTACAAAAACAGGTCCACAGATCAATGGAACAGAATCGAAGGCCCAGAAATAAAACCACACATCTATGGACAGCTAATCTTAGACAAAGGAGCTGAGGGCCTACAATGGAGAAAAGAAAGTCTCTTTAACAAATGGTGCTGGGAAAACTGGACAGCCACATGTAAAAGATTGAAAATTGACCATTCTTTTTTACCATTCGCAAAAATAAACTCAAAATGGATCAAAGTCCTAAAGATTAGGCCTGAAACAATAAGTCTTCTAGAAGAGAATATAGGCAGTACACTCTTTGACATCAGTTTCAAAAGAATCTTTTCGGACACCGTAACTCCTCAGATGAGGGAAACAATAGAAAGAATAAACAAATGGGACTTCATCAGACTAAAGAGCTTCTTCAAGGCAAGGGAAAACAGGATTGAAACAAAAAAAGAGCCCACTAATTGGGAAAAAGTATTTACAAGCTACTTATCTAACAAAGGGTTAATCTCCATAATATATAAAGAACTCACACAGCTCAACAACAAAAAAACAAACAACCCGATGAAAAAATGGGCAGAGGACATGAACAGACATTTCTCCAAAGAAGATATAAGGATGGCCAATAGACGCATGAAAAGATTCTCATCATCACTAATCATCAGGGAAATGCAAATCAAAACTACACTAAGATATCACCTTACACCCGTTAGATTGGCAAAAATATCCAAAACCAAGAGTTGGCAAATGTTGAAGAGATTGTGGAGAAAAAGGAACCCTCATACACTGTTGGTGGGAATGCAAACTGGTGCAGCCACTATGGAAAACAGTATGGAGATTTCTCAAAAAGTTAAAAATAGAAATACCTTATGACCCAGCCATCCCACTACTGGGTATCTATCCTAAGAACCTGAAATCAGCAATTCCAAGAGTCCCATGCACCCCTATGTTCATCGCAGCATTATTTACAATAGCCAAGACGTGGAACCAACCTAAGTGCCCAGCAACTGATGATTGGATAAAGAAGATACGGTATATATACACAATGGAATACTACTCAGCCATAAAAAAGGACAAAATCGTCCCATTCGCATCAACATGGATGGACCTTGAGGGTATTATGTTAAGCGAAATAAGCCAGACAGAGAAAGACGAACTCTATATGACTCCACTCATAGGCGGTAGTTAACATATAGACAAGGAGAACTGATCGGTGGTTACCAGGGAAAAGGGAGTGGTGGGGGGAGGGCACAAGGGTGAAGTGGTGTACCCACAACACGACTAACAATAATGTACAACTGAAAGCTCACAAGGTTGTAATCTATCAGAATCTTAATAAAAGAAAAAATTGCAGGACATCCAAAGCTGTTTATGTGTCTAAAAAGGAGAAGTCTTGACAACAGAGACTGAAGACAGTGTGGGTGAGAGCTAAAAGTTGTTTTCTTTGTCTGGGTTGGGAATAAAATGATCTTTGATCACAAAAAAAAAAATACCTTAAGGGTACAAAAATAATAAACACATGCTTAGTCTCAAATATTTACAATCCAGTGGGAAAAGACAAACAGATAAACTTAATATAAAAGAGAATGAAATGTTAAACAACACCAAATATTGTGGAAATGGTTAAAAAAAATTTCTTTGACGTATTTGACCAAGTATTCACAGAGAAGGTAGCATTTGAGCTAACTCTTGAAGGAAACAGGAGGAAAGATATTTTTCAGGCTCAGCTAACAATGGTACAGAGACACAGAGGTACAGAGAATTGACAATGCATTTCACATTATATGAGGTACGAAAGATTGCATATGATCAGAATTTAGTATGCGTGGATGATTAGAGAGAGGGCCATAGAGAGGGAGAACAGATCCTGAAGGGATTTGACAAAAACTATTCAGAAGATACACTTATGGTATAAACTATAACTATGTCGGTACTGTTAATAAACGAAGGAAGAGAAAGATACTACAGAATTTTAAAGAATAGGGATTAGAGGCAGACAATATAGTAGGAAAAGTATCAGGATTTAGAATTAAATATAGATCTGGGCTAGAATCCCAGCTCTATCACTTACTAACAATAACCTTTTTCTAAATTGCAATTTCCAAATTCCAAATGGGGATAATACGTCATTATTGCAATAAAGCCTTAATATGATGAAAAATGTAAAGTGTCCCATGTATTCTTTCAATTAACGTGAAGTCAAACGTCAGTAATTTCCTTCTCATAATAAATGGTAGAATGTGGGAGATGAGGGGGAAGAAGTCAAGATACGCAGCCTCAGTGACTGGGAAGAGTAAGCCATGAACTAAAGAAGGAATGTAAGAGAATAGAAAGGAAGCAGGAGATTTGGAGAATATAAAAATACATTGAGTTTTAGACATGTCATATTTTCAATGATAGTGGAATATATCACTACATGCAAAGATATCAGAAGGCAGGAAAAATTCAAGTCCATCTCAGACAGTGCTAACAGAAATAAAATTTTAGGAATCTTAGGTATACAGGAGAAAGCAAGAAACAAGTGAGCTGATAACAGGAGCTCACAAGAAGCTGGGGATGAAACAAAGAGTAAAAAACGCAAAGAGAAGAGAAAAATAAGAAAAGAGAAAAATAAAAGGTGGCCAGGAGTATTAAGTATTGGATAAAACTGGTGGCTTGGCAATTAGGGAGATCTCTGACAAACTGACAGCAGTTTCAACAAAATTTTGATGACACCAAACTGCAGGCATTGAAGAAATAAATGCATAGTAAAGAAATCAGGGAAAAGAACAGAATCTATTCCAATGGTCCCCAAGTAAGAACTCCACAAACATAGTAATGGAGATCAGATGGGCATTATGAATATTTCAAACAGCCATATGAAAAATAAATTTAGCCTCCATCGAGCTACAACAGATTAAGGAAAATACTAAGTTTCTTTGAGTCTCTAATCAGCATATTATATATACATACATTTTTTTAAAATGAAAGTATGAATCACTGTTTTACAAATGTCATGCGCTCAGTAAAAGACAGGCTTGGTAGAAAATAAATAGAAAGATTATTAAGTACTAAAAGATTGGGAATCATGGGGCTCTTGAAAAAATCCAGCACCAAAGAGAAATGCAATTATGAATGATTCAGGTAGAAACCTTCAGAGAAAGTTTTTGATGTTGTTTTAAGGCTTTTTGTTTGCTGGTTAGTTGGTTGGTTTTCTTTTGTTTTCAGAAGAGAAAAAACTTCTAAAGATGTTAGGTCAGGATTAAGAAATCAATGTAAAGAAACGTTTAAAGTTCCAGAAAGAAAGGCAGTTAAAACATCACTGAGAAAAAGATGAATCACAAGAAAAAAGGACTGACCTTACAAATACTACAGAGTTATAGATCAGTTACAGTCCATGTTTGGAAAACATGGGTTCAAATTTCTGCTCCTCTACTGACTACTGTTTAACATCACTTAGAGTTTCTGAGGACGTTTCTCCATTTAACAGTAACATCTGTCCCATAAGCTATGAGGAAGACCAAAAGAGATAATACATGTAAGGAGCTTAGCACAGTGCCTGGCACACAGTAACCGTTTAAGAAACACAGCTATAATTACTAAAATAAAATATAGATACATATCTCTCTGACCTTCAGATTGAGAAGACCCAAGCTCTAAGGAAAAGAAACAAATGAAACAGGAAAGATTAATATATCTGGCTACACAATCCTTAAAAATTTTTTATGCGAAAAATATAAAATATTTTTAAGTAAGCATCATACAAAACTAAAAAAAAGGTATAGAATTGATTTATATAAATTATTTTTCCTATACAAAAAAAGATAAAAACCTCAATAGGGAAAAAAATGTACTGACGTAATCTTTGCTCTGCATAAACAACACAAGGTACCCAATTTAGGAATTCACAAAGATAGTAATGGAGACCAGATGGATATTTTTCAATACTTCAACATGCGACTGATAACGTGAGGTATTTTGACCATCTGATATCAGACCAAGCTAATAAGGCATTCTTTATGTCCTTAAAAGAAAATAAGTATTTGAAGCATAAAATAATAGTACTATTTGAAACACCAGATTCAGATAACACCAATTCAATCTTTCGTACACTGAACGCAAATAAATCTACTAGAAGCTGTTGTACTTAAAGCAGAATTCTAACGTACACATTCTTGTACTAACCTAATGATTTTGGAAGCTGTGCTAAAAAAGAGGTGCCTCAAAATTGCCACTGGGATAAGCGGGGCAGTTGTGGGGAAGACGAGTGGCTACACCTCTGCTTTAGCAGTGTTTCACCTCACAACCTACAAGCAGTTCCAGTTCCATCTGTATCTGTTCTTATTCAGTTGGGGTCCAATTTATTTTCAACCTTTCTTTTTAAAAGTGAAAAATAATTCTAACAATCCACATCAAATCTCTCTCTTGCTGATTTTAAAGATAAAAATTCAGTAAACTATATCGATATTCTTAATTGACATATTCAAAGCTTTCCAATGAAATTTTAAGTATATGATTATGTGTAGCCTCCCCCACTCGAGTTTTTCCTTATTTTTAGAAAAATACTACCAAAATTTCAGTTGGGGCAAATACCATGTTTTGCGTTATTTTTGCAATAATTTCTTTATTTCTGTGCCCAAGGCAACATTAGTAACAGATATTGCTATGTTGTTAATACTGAACAAACCAAAATGTTGTGGAACCCCTTCAATAATACACGGTTGATGACAGAAATAAAACCAAGTTGTTAACCCTGCTATATCTTTTCTGCATGTGGTACGTATATGTGGGATTATAGGCTTTGAGCTAGCAGTATATTAAAAACACCAATTTACTCAGAAAGTTTGGCAGGAAAGATACTCTACCTCCAGCTAAACTAAAATTTTGATTAACAGAACTATATTATACAATTAACAATTTTTAAAAATGAGAAAATAATAACTATATCCAAATTAAAATCGAATATAATTCAAATTATTTTGAAGGTACTTCAGAATCTTATACAAAAGCTAGCCTTTGAGTTATAAAAGTTCATTTTCATTATTCAGCACTGCTAAGGCAGAATCAAAGACTGAAATGTATCTGAATAACTATGACAACACACTACTCAAGTTAGTTTTAGAACCAATACTTGATAGGTTCGTTTACATAAAATTTTTATTTACTAGTAAAAACGTACAAAAGACAACATATGGAGCTTCCCGCTGTTCAGATTCCAAATAAATTAGATTTTCTGTAATAAATTTTATAATATGACTTTTGAATGTAGTACCCTGAATAACTTTGTGTACTAAAAATAATTGAACCTAACTGTTAAGAAAATCCAAAAAGGAAAAACTAAATTTAATAAAAGAAAAGGAAAATATACCACAAGCAGAGAAAGCTCAAAAAGCCACCAAACAAAATCATTTAGTTGGTTAACAGACCACTAATCTTAACTTTGATTGAAAGAAAAAAATCATGTAAGTGTATCAGCTAAGCCATCCAATCTCACACCCACCACCCCACATAGAAAGCAGCCAAGATATTCACTTTCAAAAAATGTCTAATAAAATTATTTTTACCTGTAAATTGTTTTCTGTGACTCTGTTCCACCAAACCATATTGATGGGTACTCCTGATTTACACCTGTCAGCAAGGCAGCCAATAGGGTTCTTTGCTTTTCGCGCCTTTGATCCCATCGGAACTAGCCTCTCCTCCAGCATCCCCAGGCGATACTTCCTTGGCTAGGAAAAAGAAGGAAAGAAACCAGGCCACTCCTAACATCCCCCACACTAATCCAAACTAACATAACTAACATGTAGAAGGCATCAGGAATGGTGGAATAGGAAACAAGTAAAATTTCTAAGACACTCCCTCTAATGTCCTTATCACTACCCACCATTTCCCACCCCCGCCCCCGATATACACCTCCAAAATAACCCACAGTCCTAACAGGCTGAACAACATTATATAAAGCAACAGATGTTTTAGAGAAATACATTATAATCTGATTTTATAAGACTTTAATAAATAGAAATTAACTAATCAGCAAAGTAAATGCCTTGCAAAATTTTTTCCACTGGCACTTACCTATTCTCACTGCAATATGAAGAAATGGCTTCAAGGGCACCAAATACAGGTAAAAAAATTATCCAAACTGTTTTCTTTTTCTGCATCCCATCTCACTTATCTTTTTCCTACTGAGAACTACCCCACCTAAAAGCAGCAGCTAATTCCTAAGGAATGGATTTTCTAAATTTTTAATATTCTATGCACATTAGACCAGAGTACAAATCACTCTGTCTTCAGTGGGAATTCGAATTAAAGTACTCAATGAAAAGAAATAACTTCAAACTTTAAAAAAAAAGTACACAAATCTCATTGGTCTTATAAATTCAGTAATTTGAACAGACTGACATGGAATAAATTGCCCAATAAAAGCATAAATTCATTGGCTAACATTATAACAAAGTTAGTAAGTGATCTTAATAGTGGTTGGCAGGGCTGTTTTATACATGAAAGTTAAGGACATTTTCCATCATCTTACTTCTCTTAATTATAGCAAATTTGCACTAAATTGCATCTTAAAGGGAATTTGTATGTATTTTTATCCCTTTAGCGAATACTGATTCATTTTTTAGAAGGTTATCTAATTTAAGACCTGAAATAAGAAAATCTATGTTTACTCGTTCTGTCACAAGACTGCTGAAGCAAATATTTAAAAGCAACTTTCTTCCAAAAAGGTGTCATAGCCAGAGAAATATAGAAAATACATAAAAAATAATTTTTCCAGTATAAAGACGACCAGTTTGAGGAAAAGATTTGATTTCTAAATTTCAAAATGACCTTACAAATAATGGCTATGGAAATAATTCTATGCACATTAGATTCTCCACTCCACAAATGGGCTCTGCCGTGTTGTCTTTGATTTAAGGAGGAAAAAAACCATTAAACTTGCATAAGAAAGGTAACTAGACTACCTACCTACCCATTATTTACAGCAATGGACAACGTTTCATGGAGCTAAAATATTTTCACCTCTATGCAATCTTGGACTGATTCAATTACCCTCTATGTCTACTCATAAGCAATTTTTTTTGGATGATAATAAAAACGTACCCTTTGGAACCATATTATAAAGGAAAGAATTTTAAAGTAAGCGATTTCTAGTAACGTAGCTCACAACTATAAGGCTTTGATACACAGCAAAAATAAGATAATCTTCATTAAGCCTTCACTAATTTAAAATTTATAATTTAGAAAACGTCTGAGCTAAGAACTATCATAAAATTTCAACATATCAAAGAATACTTATTTAAACAAAATCACAACCTGTCAAACAGAACTTATACAAGGACACCTAAATTCCAGTCATATATTCGAAAGCAAAAAAATTATTATTTTAAATGTTCTTCTGTTACTCAGATCCTTCACAAATTCAGACTTGCTTTTGATCCAGTTACTACAATTAGTGCAATTAATTTTCTTATAATAGTGCATTAAGCAACACAGAAAAAAGGTTTTATATAAATCCAATGTATCATTCCTCCTCCCCAATAGCTCTCATTATATGTTTCTTATTTTTCCAAAGACGAATTCATCACTCCTCTCCATCACCCCATCCCCACAAAAACCTATAATTAGCCTAAGGCCTTTCGTCTTGGGTAGCAGGGATCCCCTAACACATGCCATTGGAGATTTAAGTTTCTTCAGGAAAGTGCCGGAGATTAAAGTTTAATCCAAAAGTAAAATCTTCTATGTGATTCTGAATGAAAAGCCCTAAGGTACCAATACCATTTAAAACAACATTGTAAGCAAGAGAAGACAAAATAAGATCAGAAAAGAGATGGTGGCAATAGAAAGTATGATGGTGAGGCAAAAAGATATAACATAGACGTCTCACTGCATATGTTAATTATAGTAAAATCTCATCTGTAAGCAAATTTCCAAATTACTTGAACTAGTATTTATTCCTTGAAGAAAAAATGTACTTTCTTTTTCCTTTTTTGGTGAGGAAGATTGGCCCTGAGCTAATATCTGTGCCAATCTTCCTCTATTTTGTATGTGGGACACCACCACAGCATGGCTTGATGAGTAGCGTGTAGGTCTACACCTGGGATTCAAACTTACGAACACCAAACTGCTGAAACAGAGCATGCAAACTTAACCACTACACAACCAGGTTGGCCCCAAAATGTATTTTCAACTAAACATCTGAGAGCCTACTTTGTATCAGTAACCATCCTAAGTACTTGGAATACAATAATGCATAAAACACTCACCTAGTAGGTAACAAAGTCACGCAAAGAGAACATACTCGTTGTGATATAACAAATGCATATATAATCAAGGTACCAGTAGAGCAGAGACAAAGAAGGTTTCACAGAGAAGGCAAATGCCTGAGCAGTTTTGAAAGAGCAGTAAGTGTGCCTAGATAGAAAAAAAGAGTGAGAGAGAGAGAAAGATGTATTGTAAGCTAGGAAAACCGTATACACAGAGGCATGTGGGCACTGCGGTTTTCAGGAAAAACCACAGGTATTCGGTCTACCATTAGTAGAGGGCCAACCGTGACAGCAAAAGATGAGGCTTGAAAGCAATAAAAAACCATAAATTGTTTTATATCCCATGCCAAGGAGTTTGGACTTCATTCCATGTGCAGTGGGGAACTCCTGAAAGCTTATGAATGAGAAATAAACTGAAAATAGGTAGACAAATTAATGCACTCTGGCAGCAGTCCAAGTTAGGTTTTCACAACCTTAGCATTACAGACTTTGGATAATTCTTTGTTACGAAGCCTGTCCTGTGATTTGGAGATGTTTAGCAGCATCCATGGCCTCGACCCATAGATGCCAGTGGCACCAAAGCCCCAGTTGTGACAACCAAAACTATCTTCAATGCCCTCTGGAAGCAGGGGGACAAAACTGCCCCATGTAAGAATCACTGGTCTAGATGAAGGATGTGAACTCAAGGAAACTGCAATGGAAATAGAGAGCTAAGGCCTGGCTGGGGAAAGATCTGCTGGGTTAAAAACAACTATTGGTGGGGCCAGCCCCATCACATACTGGTTAAGCTCAATATGCTCTGCTTCAGCGGCCTGGGGTCACAGGTTTGGATCCTGGTGTGGACCTACACCACTCACCAGCCATGCTGTGGCAGTGACCCACATCAAGTGGAGGAATACTGGCATAGATGTTAGCTCAGGACTAATCTTCCCCAAGCAAAAAAGGAGGAAGATTGGCAAGAGAGGTTAGCTCAGGGCTCATCTTCCTCAGCAAAAAATAAATAAAAGAACCAACTATTGGTGAGTAACTGAAAGTAGGAGGTAAGGGAAATGGAAGAGTCAAATGAAAGATGAGGAAATAAAAGAGGCAAATGAAATTTTACAGGAAATGTTTATTTACCCCTGAAGTTATTCCCCTCAAGTTTTCTGAGTTCGGTAAGATCCAAACTCCTCCCCTTTCCCTTAGCTTCCAGCAATCGTTTCCTAGATCAATCTTGAGAATGTGATGATCAAAAAAGACAGCAAGTTTCCTTGTTGATCCTCCACCCTTGACAGCCTTGCCAGTCCTGGTTATTATGGAATGGAAGCATTTTAAAATGTCACGTCCTATTGGTAAATAACCAGCTTTTCTGCTCCACCTCCTAGTAAGTTAGTATTACACATCAAAATTCTCAATCTTTTTGTTTCTGTGGTAAAATATTCAGCAGAGCATGTAACTGTTTTATTTCTCTCTCTCTCTAACATATACAATTTTTACTTTAAGTCTGAAGATTCACTACAAAAGTGATTTTTATCATTCTTCACAAAATCTAAATAAACAGTACAATAAGATAGTATAGTTGAAAATAGTCTTACCCTTTCTATTGGGCATTTAAAAAAAAAACAGCCTAGGGCTTGAACAAAAGCTCCCAGGACAAGAAAAAGTTTGAGAATGTATTCTGGATTAGCACTTCTCAAACTGTAATGAACAGATGCATCTTCTGAAGATCTTGTTAAAATAAAGATTCTGATTTGGTAGGCCTAGAGTGAGACCTGAGAGTCTGCATTTCTAAAAGGGTCCCAAGACTGCTAGCACTGCTGGTCTGGTGACCACATTTTGAGTAGTAAAGTTCTAGAGAATGTCAGAGAAAAGACCTGGATAAGAAACAAGCAGCAGTCCAAACAGAAATTGGGGCCTCTCTCCAAAATGAAAAGGGACAGGGGTTCAACAGCTCAACATCACCTCGTTATAGCTTGCTCTACATACTCAGAGCCTTAAAGATCATCATTCATAGCCCCTAAAGCCCTGGTTCCTCAAAACTTCTTGCCCTAACCCACTAAAAGCTCATTCTAAATGTTTAGGACTAACGGAAGTCTGCTCTCCTTCCTAACAAATGAGATAAGTCTCTAGACTATGTCAAAAGAAAGAACAGCAAAAGTAAATTTTTAGGACTGTTTTAGTTGAAGAGTCTAAATGTGTACACATTTTTTTTTCCATTCATTCATTCACTCAACATTTCGGCATAAGGCTCTCTGCCCTTCCTAGAAATACAACGATAAGATCTATTCTCTTCCCCTAAAAAGTTCACAGTCTGGCAAAAGAAAAATCTATAAATACCACTGCTTTTATAGAAAATGTAGTTAAAGCTGCCAAGGAATAGACCAATTTTCAGTGCACAATTCTTCTGCTAAATTGCAAAACAGCATCAGCTTGACAATGCTTCACATTACCAGCATGTTATTATGCCTCATAATCTAATCATTAGTAACAAACTAGAGAAATCTAATTGTTATTCTAAGACGAAAAGTTTCCAATGCCCTGAAGTTTAAGAATCCCCTTTGAACATCAAAAACATAATAACTCTGCTTTCACTTTTGTACTCTGAAACCACAAATGATGATTTAAAGTTACTATGAAAGAGACTTTTAAATGACTTGCATCTTATTCATCAGAGCATCTTTACATACCTGGAAAATAGTAGTACACATATATGAAATATTATCTCCCTCCAGACAATGCTTAATGAATATGGTCATTCATTGCCTTTTGCAGTAATAACTCAGCAACCTACCTTGTGCCACTCCTAAGGGTCTAAGGTCTACAAATAGAAAACTCTGGCCTAGAATTCACTATATATTTATTTGAAAATAAATCTGCATTTCTTTTACAACCTCTTCTGGTTCACAATGGTCTTCCTTCAATTAATTAAATATCCTAACATTTTAGCATATTTGTAATTATGAGAACTAAATATAAGACTCTAATTCCATTAACCATCAGTGGTTAATCCAAACTCATTGGGAAAAAATAGAACATAAACTGATTTAAACCATTTGGATTTTAAAATCAAATAAATTAACTAATTTACATAAAATCATCAACACCAGGAACCTGTAGCTGATTTATTAGCTAATTAGGTGTGTTAATACACTTGGATTTTAAAGGTTCCTATACCTAACTAATTTATAACAGTAAATTCAGACCTACGAATCACTGTATCTTGGGCTCCAATCAATTTTCTCTTTAAGTAAAAGACTTAAAAATCAAAAACAAAATAAGTCAGCCTCAAAGGTTATGTTGTATTTTGTCCTGCAATTCATTATCAATCGTGGGCTTTTTATAAAAATGTATTAGGTTCCTCATATTTCCACTGTTTAAATAAAAAACAATAGTATGATGGGATGCGCAAATAGGTTCTATAGAAAAACAGACTGTCTCTGTTAAAGACTCATGGGCAGGTAAACATCTATAAACGAAAGAGAGCTTTTAATTCATGGAGTCAATATACAAATCAGTATAGGATGAGAGGATGAAAATAGGGGATGATGCTGAGTAAAAACAGATCTAAATTCTATCAAATGTAGCAGAATGGGATTTACATACAAACATCTATCTTTAAGCTCTGCTATGAGTCAGATCCTGGGGAAGGAGTCTCCCAATATTATCTACGTAAATTTAACAAAGCCTACAAAGCAGCCATTACTTCTGTTCTCAAAACCTAAACATTACAATGAAGTTTCACGCCATCAAAAATGACATCAGTTGGAATAGCCTTGCTAAGAAAGGCCACATTCAATTTCTAAAGGACTGGAACACCAAACTGCAACTTCTTTTATTCTTTTGCTTTAGCGTGGAACCAGAACACAAGATGTGGAGAAATAAAATATCATGTCAAAATTATTAAAATGTTTTAAGTGAAAGTGAATAAAGGTTTTTCTTTAAAGTCATGAAAATTAGTTCCACAATAAACTACCAACTGTAATGATTATAAAAGTTTGGCTTTTTTTAAAGATTGGCACCTGAGCTAACAACTGTTGCCAATCTTCTTTCTTTTTACCCCTCTGCTTTTTCTCCCCCAATCTCCCCAGGACATAGTTGTGTATTTTAGTTGCG